>NC_058085.1:71914833-72214833 GCF_014858855.1 Bufo gargarizans | reverse complement strand
AAAACGTTATGACTGCTGGAACAGCAGTCATAACGTTTTCAATTTTTCTTCTAAATGTTTTCTTTTTTATTTATTTTTTTCATTTTCCGTGTTCTAGGTTACTTTTAACCCTTTGGCTACTGGAGGGTTTTTCATTTTTGCGTTTTAATTTTTCTTCCCTATTTTCCGTGAGCCATAACTTTTTATATTTCCAGTCACATAACTGTATGAGGGCTTATTTTTTGCGGGACAAGGTGTACCTTCTAATGCCACCATTATTTATGGCATACAATGTAGTGGGAAGAAGAAAAAAAATTCCAAATGGGGGTGGAATTGGAAAAAAAAACCCACAATCCCTCCACTGTTTTATTGGTTTTGTTCCCACAGCGTTTTGTTTATGACAAAACTGACCCGTGCCCTTCATTCTCTTGGTCAGTACGATTACAATACCCCATATGTATAGGTTTTTTATGTCTAAATAGTGTAAAAATAAATTTAAACATGTGTATATATATTTTTTTACATCACCATATTCTGACCCGCATAACTTTTTTTATACTTATGTCTACTGAGCTGATTAGGGGCTCATTTTTTGCAGGACAAACCATAGTTTTTATTGATACCATTTTGTAGTCTGCGTGACTTATTAATCACATTTTATTTAATTTTTTTGGGGGTAAGCGAAGCAATGAAAAAATGGCAAATCGGCCATATTGACCCTTTTTTCCGTTACGCCATTCGCTGCATTGGATTTTTTTTTTATAGTATGGGCGTTTTCGGTCACAGTGATACCCAGGATGTTTATATTTATTGTTATTTAGGTATATATTTTTTTATTATATGGAAAGGGGGGTGATTTAAACTTTTATATTTGTGTTCTTGCATGGCAAGACCACTTACTGTTATCTCACATGGCGGAATATTCAAAACCGAGTGTCAGCTGAAAAATCAGGACAGATTTCTAAACCACCACTCCCTAATTTTCAAGCCCACCTACACAAAACTTATGTCAAAATGTTAGGCTATCCCTGCTGCCCCTAAAAATGTCTAAGGCTATGCCATAGTCCTGATAGTTTTCACAATATGACCATTTGTTTGCAACTCATGCCGCCCATTGACATTCATTGAAACTGCACTCTAGCCACCTCAAATTTGAAGGGCAATTTCTAAACTGCGACTGTGCCTTCATTTTGAATATTTCAGAGACGTACTATGCATCAAAATGTAGGTCTGGGTCTTGTGATTCTCACAATATAAAGCTCTTCGCTGTAGGATTTATAATTTGTAAACTACAAAAGTTTGAAAAGATGGCAACCTCCAGTGAATTGAGCAAGTTGGGGCAGTTTGTTTTTAACCGCTCTTCTCTACCCTTGCTGTAGAGTGAATTGCCATAGGAACCCAGGTGTGTGAGAAGCCAGCAGAGTGACAAAAGCTAGAGTGTGAGCTGAAAAATAAGGACATGATTTCTAAACTGCCACCACTCCCTCATTTTCAAGCCCACCTACACAAATCGGCTGCTAATGTTTTTATAATGTATGTTTTAACCCCTTCCCGACACATGACGTACTATTGCGTTATGGAAGCCACTGTATTCCCACAATTTGACGAAATAGTATGTCATGGTGATCGGGCGGGCACCGGAGCGGTGCGAGCGCGATCACTGCAGGGGGCCCAGCAGTCCCTGGTAGTTGGGCCCCTGCTGTATACGCCGGCATCACTGTAAAAGCCGATGCCGACAGGTTAACCTCTTCTATGCCGCGGTTCGCACTGACCGCAACATAGAAGGGGTTTGTGTCGTGTGAGGGAGCGCATTGAGTCCCCGCGCTGCTGTGGCGGGGACTCGATGCCGTGCAGAGGCTGCCCAATGCCTTGCATGACATCGGGACCTGCCTTCTACGGGTGCCGAGGAGATCCCCAAAAGTAAATATCAGAAATAAAGGGGAAAAAAAATGTGTAGTAAAAAAAATATAAAAAAATGTTCCTTTCCCCTTATTTTAGGTGAACCACGTAAAAGAAACGATGTAAAAAAAAATAAGACATATTTGTCACATTATATTACAAATATTGCAACAGCAAGTGATCAAAAAAGCGTATGCCCCCCAAAATAGTACCAATCAAACTGTCACCTCATCTAGCAAAAAATGAGACTCTACCTAAGAGAATCTGTCAAAAAATAAAAAAAGGTATCACTCTCAGACAATGTAGACATTAAAATATGATTATTTTTCCTTCAAAACTGCTATTTTTGTGCTAAAGAGAAATAAATAAATAAAAGTATACATATTGAGTATTGGAACGACCATAACAACCAGCTCTATAAACATATCACATGACCTAACACCTCAGGTGAACGCCGTAAAAAAAAAAAAATTTAAAAAACATTTTTGTCACCTTACATAACAAGAAATGCAACACCAAGCGATCAAGAAGGCCTACTATACCCCCCAAAATAGTACCAATCAAACAGTCACCTCATCCTGCCAAAAAATGAGTCCTTACCGAAGACAGTTGGTCAAAAAATAAAAAAGCTATGGCCTACACTAAAATATCATTATTTTGGTTTCAAAAATGCTATTATTGTGTAAAACTTAAATAAATAAGAAAAAGTAGACATATTAGGTATTGCCACGTCCGTAACGATCTGCTCTATAGAAAAGTCACATGATCTAATCCCTCATTTAAACGCTATAAAAAAAAAAAAAAAAACTGTGCCAAAACAACCAATTTTTTGGTCATCTTGCCTCATAAAGTATATATGTAACCAAAAATGGTACCAATAAAAACGCCAACTCTTCCTGCAAAAAACGAGCCCCTGCACAAGACATTAAAAAAAAAGGGCGTTCAGAAAATGGAGACACAAACTTAATTTTTGTTTTCAAAAATCCTTTATTATGTAAAACTGAAACAAACATACAAAAGTAGACATATTTTATATTGCGTAACAACCTGCTCTATAAAAATAGATCTAACCTGTCAGATCAATGTTACAAATAAAAAATAAAAACGGTGCCAAAACATCCATTTTTTGGTTACCTTGCCTCACAAAAAAACATAATATAGAGCAATTAAAGATCATATGTACCCCAAAATGGTGCCAATAAAATTGCACCTTATCCCGTAGTTTCCAGAATGTGGTCACTTTTTTGAGTTTCTACTGTAAGGGTGCATCATGGGGGCTTTAAATGGGACATGGCATCTAAAAACCAGTTTAGCTAAATCTGCCTTCCAAAAACCATATGGCGTTCCTTTCCTTCTGCGCCCTGCCGTGTGGCCATACATCAGTATACGACCAAATGTGGGGTGTTTCTGTAAACTGCAGAATCAGGGTAATATTGAGTTTTGTTTGGCTGTTAACCCTTGCTTTGCTACTGGAAAAAATGGATTAAAATGTACAATCTGCCAAAAAAGTGTACGGTAATTCTTACATTTCATCTCCATTTTCCATTAATTCTTGTGGAGCACCTAAAGGGTTAACAAGGTTAGTAAAATAAGTTTTGAATACCTTGAGGGGTGTAGTTTCTAAAAATGGGGTCATTTTTGGGTGGTTTCTATTATGTAAGCCTAACAAAGTGACCATGCCTGAACTGGCCAATAAAAAGTGGGTTTTGGAAATTTTCCGAATAATTTCAAGATTTGCTTTCAAACTTCTAAGCCTTCTAACGTCCCCAAAAAATAAAATTTCATTTTCAAAATGATTCAAACATGAAGTAGACATATGGGAAATGTAAAGTAATAACTATTATATGAGGTATAACTATTTATTATAAATGTAGAGAAATAGAAATTTTGAAAATTCAGGAATTTTTCAGCATTTTTGGTAAATTTGGGATTTTTTCACAAATGTGAAATATATTGACTCAAATTTATGACTATCATGAAGTACAATCTGTTAGAGAAAACAATTTTAGAATGGCTTGGATAAGTAAAAGTGTTTCAAAGCTATTACCACATAAATTGACACATGTCAGATTTGCTAAACATGGCCTTGGCAGAAAAGCAAAAACTGGCACTTTGGGCAACAACATTGCAATTAAATGTGCTATATAAAAAAAAAAAAAGTTGAAATGCATTTTTCACTCTATCAAGCTTGCCATGTGCACTTTTTAAATTTTATCATTCAATTGGTTAGTGTAATGTTTACTATCTTTACTCACTCCAAACACTCCACACAGTTACTCTGCCCACTCCATAAAGTTACTCTGCCCAGTCCAACTTTTCCACAGTTACTCAAGCCACTCCAACCACACAACAGTTACTCAAGCCACTCCAGTTGTAGACTACTTGTGGAGGCAAGAACACTTTACACAATTTCCCCAGAAATTGTAGCTTTTCTAGTTTTTTAAATATATATTTTTATTTATTTATTATTTATCATAATTTTAATGATTTTATAAATACTGTTTTTACATTTTTCATTTTGAACTATCAGGGATTTTACAATTGACAATTTCTTTGCATTTTGCCCATTTCTTATGTTGGCCTGCCATCTGGTGGCCAGAATAAGGCCTCATGCAGACGAGCCTGTCCGGATTAGGTCTGGATGCGTTCCGGTCGCGCGAGTAGGTACGCAATTGTAGTCAGTTTTGACTGCGATTGCGTTCTGTTGTTCAGTTTTTAGTGCGCGGGTGCAATGCGTTTTGCACACGCGTGATAAAAAAACTGAATGTGGTACCCAGACCCGAACTTCTTCACTGAAGTTCAGGTTTGAGTTCAAGGTTGTGTAGATCTAATTATTTTCCCTATAACATAGTTATAAGGGAAAATAATAGCATTCTTTAATACAGATGCGTAGTATAAGGTCAATTGATGGTAAAAAAATAAAAAATAATTAACTCCCCTCCTCCAATTGACCGCGTAGCTGCCGGTCTCCTGTTCGTTCTTCAGGACCTGTCAAAGGACCTGTGGTGACGACACTGAGCTCATCACATGGTCCATCACCACGGTGATGGACCATGTGATGTGACGTCACCACAGGTCCTTTAGCCGGCAGCTCATGATTAAAGAAGTAAGAAGAGATCGGCAACTACGCGATCAAGAGGAGGAGGGGAGTTACGTTTTTTTTATTTTTTAAGCCTCAATTGACCTTCTACTAAGCATTCTGTATTAAAGAATGCTATTATTTTCCCCTATAACCATGCTATAAGGGAAAATAATACAGTGAATAGACTGTCATCTTAGCAACCATGCGTGAAAAGCGCACCGCATCCGCACTTGCTTGCGGATGCTTGCGATTTTCACGCAGCCCCATTAAATTCTATGATAAACGCACAATATAGAGCATGCTGCGATTTTCACGCAACGCATAGGTGATGCGTGAAAATCACTGCTCATGTGCACAGCCCCAAAGAAATGAATGGGTCCGGATTCAGTGCGGGTGCAATGCGTTCACCTCACGCATTGCACCCGCGCAGAAATTTCGCCTGTGTGAAAGGGGCCTAAGACTTGCAGCATTAATGCTCTGAGTCTCTTCATAGAGACTCGGAGCATTCAGCGCATGTACTGAAGTCCCGATTGGCCGCACAGGGATTCAGTACGAAGCGCATTTAGATGCCGTGATCTCACTTGATCATGGCTTCTAAAGCATTTAATTACCGCGATCAGCATTCTTGCCGGTTGCGGTAATTAGCCTCAGGTCTCTGCTGTTTGAAACAGTACAAAGCGCATTTAGGTGCCGTGATCTCACTTGATCACTGCATCTAAAGCATTTAATTACTGCTATCGGCATTATTAGCCGCAGGTCTCTGCTGTTTGAAGCAAGAGACTTGCCGGCTATGACGCCCGCTGCACGCACGAGCGGGCATCATGCTTGCACAGCGCTACCAGCGCCGTACATGTACGGCGCTGGTAGTGAAAGGGTTAAGGAACGTGTACGTACTCACAGAATGCAGTCAATACAGTTCATTACAGCTGATGTCATTCAGGGACACACATGATTATAAGTTATTACAATGCTGTAAGGTCCTGTCACATGAGCAGAGTTCAGGTCTGAGAAATAACGTGCCCACATGGAGGGCGTTTCCTGGAGTGAACATGCTGATCTGAAACTGGCCTAAGTGTGAATAGGGTGAAATCTACATCTGAAATTGTTATACCTTAAAAATATGTTTTAACCTTTTCTCTGAATTGTCCCACAGTTACACAAGAGAAGCCTATTTGGATCTTGTACAAAATATCCAAGCGCACATCCCAGGTTTGTTGTACCCTCCCCTTGTGATTTAATTTCTTCTATATAATCCACTGACTATACACCGGAGGTCAGCAACCCCTGGCACACCATTCGGTTATATGGAAGTTCACAGAACAGGCGAGAAAATGTGCATACTGGGAGATGTACAGGGTGGGCCATTTATATGGATACACCTTAATAAAATGGGAATGGTTGGTGATATTAACTTCCTGTTTGTGGCACATTAGTATATGTGAGGGAAGAAACTTTTCAAGATGGGTGGTGACCATGGCAGCCATCTTGAAGTCGGCCATTTTCAATCCAACTTTTGTTTTTTCAATAGGAAGAGGGTAATGTGACACATCAAACGTATTGGGAATTTCACAAGAAAAACAATGGTGTGCTTGGTTTTAACGTAACTTTATTCTTTCATGAGTTATTTACAAGTTTCTGACCACTTATAAAATGTGTTCAATGTGCTGCCCATTGTGTTGGATTGTCAATGCAACCCTCTTCTCCCACTCTTCACATACTGATAGCAACACCGCAGGAGAAATGCTTGCACAGGCTTCCAGTATCCGTAGTTTCAGGTGCTGCACATCTCATATCTTCACAGCATAGACAATTGCCTTCAGATGACCCCAAAGGTAAAAGTCTAAGGGGGTCAGATCGGGAGACCTTGGGGGCCATTCAACTGGTGTTGCTATCAGTGTGTGAAGAGTGGGAGAAGAGGGTTGCATTGACAATCCAACACAATGGGCAGCACATTGAACACATTTTATAAGTGGTCAGAAACTTGTAAATAACTCATGAAAGAATAAAGTTACGTTAAAATCAAGCACACCATTGTTTTTCTTGTGAAATTCCCAATAAGTTTGATGTGTCACATTACCCTCTTCCTATTGAAAAAACAAAAGTTGTATTCAAAATGTCCGACTTCAAAATGGCTGCCATGGTCACCACCCATCTTGAAAAGTTTCCCCCCTCACATATACTAATCTGCCACAAACAGGAAGTTAATATCACCAACCATTCCCATTTTATTAAGGTGTATCCATATAAATGGCCCATCCTGTAGTTTCACAACTGCCAGAGATTGCTGACTCCTGCTCTACACATTTCAGAAAGCAAAGATTGTTGCTGGTATATCGTAACTGGTATTTTGTCATTAGTGTTTTATACTAAACATGTTTTTAAGACTCTTTGTGATTGTTTTGTTAATTTTTCAAACTCTGTTTTCACACTGGCCTCTGTGCCTTATAATTAGAGATGAGCGAATTGAAGCTAAAAAAAGAGGAATTCATGGTAACGAATCGCAATTTTCCTAAAATGGCGGCTACACGTGTGAGGACTGAGGACATGGGGCAAGGAACTCTGGGAAGGCGGCCAGCCCTGTGATGTCACAGCCCTATAAATACAACAGCCATTTTAGATTCTGCCATTTTCCAGCGTTCAGAGTGCCGGGACAGACATGTGAAGGCGCTAGGGACAGCAATTGGAAAAAACTCTATGTTTTAAAAAAACTGAAAAAAGGATTTATAAGTGCAGGGAAAGGATAGGGAGGAATCATTTCACAGCAGATGTCAGTAGGCGCTAGGGACATTGATAGGAAAGTGATTTACAAGTACAGGGAAAGATTATTTGGGGATCTAAATAGTCATTAGACAGCTCTGTCTTTCCAGCTTTTTGTTATTGGGCTGCAGGTGTTATGTTGAAAAGCCTTTAGTGGCTTATATCTTAGGATCTTATTCAATACAACAAGAAAAATATATCCGCATTTCACTTCTGCAGTTATTTCTGTTGAAAGCGTATAAAGTACAACAAGAAACTGTTGCAGTTAATTCTGGTGAAGGCGTAGTTCAGTAAAAAAAGAAAAATATATGCACACTGCACTGTTGCAGTTATTTCTGTTTAAAGCATATAGGGGCATATTACAGTAAAAAAAGAAAAATATATACGCACTGCACTGTTGTAGTTATTTCTGGTGAAAGTTTATAGGGGCGTAGTTCAGTACAACAAGAAAAATATATTCTCAGTTCACTTCTGCAGTTATTTCTGTTGAAAGCGTATAGGGGGGTATTACAGTAAGGCTACATGCACACGACCGTATGTGTTTTGTGGTCTGCAAATAAAACGGATGACATCCATATTCCATCGTTTTTTTTGTGTGGACCCCTTGTAACAATGCCTAAAACGGACAAGAATAGGACATGTTCTATTTATTTACTTTTGCGAGGCTACGGAACGGACATACTGATGTGGACAGCACACGGTGTGCTGTCCGCATTTTTTTTGGACCCATTGAAATTAATGGGTCCACATCCTATCCGCAAAAAAAAATTAACGGACACGGAAACAAACAACGTTCTTATGCACGAGGCCTAACAAACAAAAAAATATACGCACTGCACTGTTGCAGTTATTTCCGGTAAAAGCGTATAGGGGCGTATTTAAGAACTACAAGAAAAATATATACGCAGTTCATTCTTTGTTTTCTAGTCAAATCGTACAGGGGCCTTTCTTAGTCCAACAAGAAAAATATATGCACTGCACTGTTGCAATTATTTCTGTTTAATGCGTATAGGGGTGTAATACAGTAAAAAAAAAAATATATATGCACTGCACTGTAGCAGTTTTTTCTGGTCAAAGCATATAGGGGCGTATTTCAGTACTAGTAGAAAAATATATTCTCAGTGCATTTCTGCTGTTAATTGTGGTGAAAGCGTTTAGTGCATTATTTTAGTACAAAAAGAAAAATATATTTGTCGCTTTTAGGGGTGTTTTTAATTTCCGTTTCATTTGTGTAGTTCAGCTACAAGTATGTCAGGCGGAGAAGTCCCAGGCCATGCACAGAGCAGTGGCAGAGGCCTGAATGTTTCGGGTGCAAGCAGAGGTCACAGCAGAGTAAGGGGGCATGGCCGCAGGCTTCGCAGCGAGAGGCCTGAGCTCCCGGTGTTATCTAGCGGTCGTGTCTTGACCAGCAATCCAGCGGTTCTTGATTGGTTAACTCGGTCATCCACGTCATCCCAAGTGACATCAGACACCCCCAGCCAACAATCGGTGGGTTCGTCAGACACAACCCTTAGTTGGCATGGCCCGGGAGCAGGCCCTGTGCCCTCATCTGTCCTCAACCTGCCTCTATCCTTTGCTGTTCCCTCAGCTACAGAAGTATTGCATGCTGTGGGCTCAGCTACACTATACCGCGAGGACGAGCTGCTAAAGGCCAGCCCAGCCAAGATCTGGAGGAGACATCTGCCGCTTCCTCCGCTAGGCAGGCAAGCAGTGATGAGGAGAGTGGGGCAGGAGCTTGTGTTGCAAGCGGTCAGGCTCCTGACCCAGAGACCGTTGAGGACATCAGTGACATGCAGACACTACTTGATGATGATGGAGACGGTTGCAAAAGGGGCTTCGTCATCATCAGGAAAAGAGGGTGGCAGCTTGCCTGTGAGTCAGCTGCGTGGTAGCTTGGCTAGGAGTCAGCAGGGTAGCAGCAGTTGCAGGTCGGGAGCCAAACGTGCCCAGGGTAGACCACCTGCTTCGCAGCAGCCTACTTGCCTGTGAAGTAGTGGTGCAGGGGTTCACGGAGTCAGCGGTGGTAGCAGTCAGTGCGAACAGTTGGGGGGTAAAATCACCTACTCGGCGGTGTGGCAGTTTTTTTTTATTAAGCTGCCAGAGGAGGTTAAGGTAGCCACATGTAGAATATGTGGGCAGAAGGTGAAGCTTGGCCAGGGTGCTAATGTTGGCACTGCGACCCTTCGTCAACATATGCAGCAGTGGCCTGGGAGAACCGTGGCTCTGATGTGGTGGTCCAGCCTGCCGCAGCTATTGCTGCATCACCCAGTGGCACGCACCTGATTTCAGCCAGTCAAGGCTCCACCTCCTCAGCCGAAGGGAGCTGTCTGTCATTCCCATCTTCTGCTGATCAAGATGCTCCTGCTCCTCTTCAGTCATTCCGTCAGCAATCGATCACCGAAGCGTCCAACGGCGCAGAAGCTGAACGTGCTCTTGTTCAAGTTGCTGGTACTGCAGCCCCTCCCTTTCCAAGTGGTAGACTCTGCACCTTTCAGAGAACTGATGGCTTGTGCCGAGCCGAGGTGGAGAGTCCCAAGCAGTCTTTTCTTTGCGAAAAAGGCATTACCAGCCCTGCACAAATATGTCGAACAGAAGGTGGGCCAGTCCTTGAGCCTGTCTGTGTCTTCCAAAATGCACAGTAGTGCCGACGAGTGGAGCTGTAACTACGGTCAGTGACAGTACATGTCCTTTACAGCCCACTGGGTGAATGTGGTTCCTGCACAGCCACACCAGCAACTTGGCCAGGTCACGCCGCTACCACCTCCATGTTGTCACGCCCTTGGTCCTGTGACATTGTCCGCCTCTGTCTCCTCATCCTCCACCGTGTCCTCAGCCTCCACTGCAGGGACAAGTCACAGTGCCCCTCCAGCATACCACAACTGAAAATCGGAAACATGCTGACCGAAAATTGTAAGAACATGGTGTCGGCGGTGCTGCGTCAAGGAAGGCTAAGCCATGCACCCTGCATGGCACACGTATTCAATCTGGTTGTCAAGCGGTTCCTGAAGTCTTCCATCTATCTGCAAGACATCCTAAAAATGGGCAGGAAACTTTGCATGCACTTCAGCCACTTGTACACCGCAAAGCACAACCTCCTTGAGCTGTAGAGGCAGAACGGCATCCCCTAACATAGGCTGATATGCAACGTTTCCACCCATTGGTATTCCACCCTCCATATGTTGGACCGACTATATGAACAGAGAAAGGCCATCAACGATTTCTTGGTGATGCAAGCGAATAGGAGTACTCCCCAGTGTAACCTCGATGTCAGCCAGTGGAAGATCATGCGTGACACCTGCCGTTTGCTCAGGCCCTTTGAGGAGGCCAAGTTATTTGTCAGTCGCCAGGACTACGGAATGACATGGCGCCTCGATCTCACGGCCACATGAGCCATGTGGGGGCTGAACTGGAAGAGGAGGGGGAGGTAGACATTGGAGCACAGGCAATGTGTAGCGAAATGGGTGGTTTTTCTACTCAGTTGACAGGATAGGAGGAGCAGGAGCAGCCAGAGGAGCTACAGGGTGATGAGGAAGACAAGACAGAGGACCCGGACACACCGTGGCAGTATGCAGTGGAGATGGAGGCAGGGAGTCCCTCCGAGTCACTTGCATAAATGGCACAATGCATGCTCACTTGCTTGCATAGTGACAGCCGAATTGTCACCATTCGGCAGAGGCTCTCCACCTTGTTGGACCTTTGCTACCGGTCCAGAATGGGGGGCCTTTTTTACAACCACCGAGAGGGAGGACAAACTGAACTACTACAGATACATCCTATGTAGTCCGTTGGCCGCTGCCTATTTGCACCATCGTCCATCCTCTCGGAGATCTGACCGGGGGGGCACTGCGCTCACGTTCCACTGCCATTGCTGCTGGGGAGGCGTGGGGGGGCAGGAGCAGTACCAGCTCCATCAGCAGCAGCCTGAGTTTACAGTCGCTGATGAGTAGTTTTCTTCACCTGCAGCAGCAAGTAGACCTGGAGCAAGACCTGAAACAGCAGGTGGTGGCATACTTGGAAAGCACCCTGCCACCCAACATTGTAGATCCGCTGGACTACTGGGTAGCCAAACTGGATTTGTGGACGCAACTAGCAGAGTTTGCCCTGGAAAAGCTCTCCTGCCCGGCCAGTAGTGTGGCATCAGAGCAGGTTTTTAGTGCGGCGGGGGCTATAGTTACCCCAAGGAGAACTTGCCTGTCCACCCAAAATGTGGAGAGAATGACCTTTGTCAAGATGAGTCAGGCGTGGATCAGCCAGGATTTCCAACCACCAATTCCTGATGCATCAGACTAGATCATCCATGGTGCTACACCAACACTTTGATAAAAGAGACCGGTTTCTTCTGGTTACCTGCCTCAGCAACTACTCTGATGCTGCAACCCGCCTGATGCCAAGTATCTGATGCCAAGTTCTCCTTATTTCACCCACGTTCGTCAGTGGGTGCTGATATTGCCACCCACCGCCCCACTCTGTTACTGGGTCACTTTGTGGTCTCCTGATGCAGCTGCTGCTGCCATCTACAAACTATTTCACCTTGCCACTCTGTGGTCTCTTGATGCTGCTGCTACTGCCATCTCCACACTGTCACCTTGCCATTCTGTGGTCTCCTCATGCTGCTGCCATATCCACACTATGTCACCTTGCCACTCTGTGCTCTTCTCATGGTGCTGCCTTATCCACACTGTCACCTTGCCACTCTGTGCTCTTCTCATGGTGCTGCCTTATCCACACTGTCACCTTGCCACTCTGTGAACTCCTGATGCTGCTACTGCCATTTCCACACTGTCACCTTGCCACTCTGTGGCCTCCTGATGCTGTTGCCACCTCCAAACTGTCACCTTGCCACTCTGTGGTATCCTGCTGCTGCTATCTCCACATTATGTCACCTTGCCACTCTGTAGTCTCCTAATGCTACTGCCATCTCCACACTGTCACCTTGCCACTCTGTGGTCTCCTCACACTGCTGCCATATCCATACTATGTCACCTTGCCACTCTGAGGACTCCTGATGCTGCTGCCACCTCCAAACTTTGTCACCTTGCCACTCTGTGGTCTCCTCCTGATTCTGCTACTGCCATCTCCACACTATGTCACCTTTCCACTCTGTGGTATGCTCCTGCTGCTACCATCTCCACACTGTCACCTTGCCACTCGGTGGTATCCTCATGCTACTACCATATCCACACTATGTCACCTTGCCACTCTGTGGTCTCCTGATACTGCTACTGCCATCTCCACACTATGTCACCTTGCCACTTTTTGATATCCTCCTGATGCTGCAGCTGCCATTTCCACACTATGTCACTTTGCCACTCTGGCTTATAAATTGGCTTATGATTTGGTAGCCAAAAGCAAGAGTGGGTACAAAACACAGAAGACATGCAAATATTCCATTCACGCCTCATCTCTGTTTTACATCCACTCGTGTTTGTTTTTTTTTGTTTTTTTTTGGGCATTAGCAATACTGGTGGATTATTGAGCAAATGGTGACCGAGTGAAGGCGTATGCTCCACAGACTGGATCCGTTTTTTGTGGGTTATTGTTCTGACTGATCAGAGGAAGGGCAAACGCGTTTAAGAGAACATGTTCTGTAGACATCTATGTGGAATCAACTGGCGATGGTGTAAAAGGAGTGCGCTTCTTCTTGACGCTAACATAGACCTGTAAGACTGAGTTCATGCTTGAGTTATTTGGCCCCATGACTGCCATAATAAGTGAAGTGTGCAGTGATTCTAAGAGCGACGCCTGTCATCTACATGTCATACTGACTGACAGTATTTTTTCACTACCAAAGCAGAATCCCTATGCGTGTTACTACAAGGCACAGTGTTCTACACCCCCTCTATAATGGCTCTCTGCAGCCCAGAAATAGAAGGTTTTTTTTAACACTATTCGCCGCAAATAAATTCAGATTGAAGCTAATTTTTCCCGAAAATTTTTACGAAACTGCCAAATCTTTTTTTTTTTTTTTAATTCCCTCATCTCTACTTTTAATAAGCTGAAAGATGCATTCAGCGGGTGCCTCTGAATAGTCAAAGGCTCTCATGTTGATAAAGTACTGTATATCCAGATAGATATTTTTTGGTTTTACCGTATGCCTTGTTTTAGCTTATCGCTGGTTGTTCTGTTACATACAACAGATAAAAAGGTTTGAAGACGTATAAAGACCAGCCTGACATGTCAAATGTACACGTCTTCTGGCCGCTGTTGATTGAATTGGGGCCTATTGGTTCATTCATTGTTGGACCACTGAATGCTGCTAACCTCTATACAGGGCACAAAACATGCCTAGAAAACTGCTCCATAGAAGTCATTGAGTCTCCATTTTATGGTCCATGTGGCCAAAAAGTTGTTTTTGTTTTAGAGATCTGTCTATGTATTTGGAGATTTGGGGTTGTTAATTTCTGTATTGGTTTTCATTTTTTCACCTTTCTCTGACATAGCTTGTGGGGCTGCAAGTTCAGAACTCCATAGGTATTTCCTGTTAAAGGGGTTGTCAGGGATCAAATAGATTTTTAAAAACATGATCTCTTATCATGTCTAGCTGGTTCAAGGTCCCCCTGTTGTGTTTCTGTATTTTTAGCACTTCTACAGTGCTCCTACGGTCCCCCACTGAATATTGACTTGTTTGTGTATATCTGCGGTAACTTCTTGTCGCCCTGCCTTGTCGGTCCCACAAGGCAGCACAGCATCATGGCGTCTGGGCTGTCGGTCAGATCAGTCTCCACTCCTTGGTGAATCCTCCCCCCTTACTGATATTCTGCCTCCTGCCTGCATATCCCTCCTCTCTATCTTCATAGATAAGGTTGCGCAATGCCCGGTGACGCCACGGACCAGAGGGGCGTTACTTAGCGCAGCCTGTTGCCGCCTACTACTCGCCCACCCTGCGCTCTGAATAATGTCCGTGGGTGCCGGTGATGTCACCGGGCTCCTTGCGAACCGGAAGAAGAGGTTTCGCTCTTTGCAAAGGAGCCCGGTATGTCACTTACTTGTAGAGAAACTGCATTTCTGGCTCAGAATTTGGAGATTAGAAAACGGGGCATCAGAAAAGGAAAATAAAGGTAATGCAGACATGTATGTACAAGTAAGGTGACTACAGTGCACTTAAGCAAATGTCACCAATCCCATGCAACCAATTTAAAGGGAACCTGTCACCTGTACAATGCTGTCCTCATTCGCCTCTGGGCTGCGAAGGAGATGAGTCCCAAGAGGCTTGCTTTTACTGCCATCTCCAAATTTTTTAAATGCATAACAGGAAATAAACCTAACAGCAAAAGGAATGGAGCAGCATGAACACTATTGTTCCATTTATTTCTATGGAACTACTGCAAACGGCCTGCGTTCTCACGATTGGTGGGCCACACCAATTTTAATAGTTCCCCCGCATCCTGATATATACAGAATACCCCTTTAAGTCTGTTTTCACACTTGATAAACTTTATTAAAGGCTTCCTGGATTCTAGTATTAATGGCAATGTGTATTGTCCGTGCCCGATTAGTGCAGTTAATCGTCTGCAAGTGAATGGCGCTGCGTTAACCAGGAGCGGCTGCTGCACAGTTAGCGGAGTCGTGACTGGTTCGTTGCTCTGTCCCCTGCAGTCATCTGATCAGTGAGGTGCTGAGATTTGGACCAACCGCAGCCAATCTGGTATTGATGACCTCTCCAAAGGATTGGAAAATAACAAAAGATAAGCAGCACTACATAGTCCAGAAATTGGAAAAAATATATCTACCCTTGATAGGTGAGGTGGTGCTCGCAGATAGAGATCCTGGCTAAAGGTCCGGACATGTACCAGATATACGTAAAGATCCGCAGCACTCAGCCATTTGTGCAAAATACAAGTTGGTTTATTTCAAATCGGCAACAAAATGACAGCGACGTTTAAACCATATCTGGTCTATATCAAGTAATGTGATTATAACATAAGGTATGCCTTAAATATAACGTGTGTTACCTCCTGACATATCAGAATATATTGCTAGATTAAATATAGTGATTCGCTTAGAAAGAGGAGTATATCAAAAAAGGAAATGTCTGTCCAAATTTGAAGCAATCTGGGGCAGCTGGATCGATAATTCTGGGTGCTGCAGCTCATGGTTGGCGCTAGAGTTTTTCTATATGAGGTGAATGCAGTGAGGATGGAGGATACATAGGATATTGGGTGGTAGCAGGTGTGTGGCGTATATACAGATGCTTGTTGGTGTGTGGGTTATCTGGCATTGGAGTGTGGCTGTATGGGACGATGGCTGCTGGATTGTGATGTCTTATGGAATATCGGAGGTTGGAACTTGATGGTGGAAGATGGTTTACTGAGGGGTATTGTGGTGCCGACACCCCGGGAATGTTGGAATAAAAGAGGTGACTATATATGCGCCTTGCCTTATTGGGAATGGGAGGGGGGTGGGTTATGTTTTTTTTTTTTTTTTTGTTCATGGAAAATATTAGTAATTGCGCTAGAAATGTTTTGATACCTGTGTTTCTTTGAAGATTCATGCCATGTCTTTTATGGATATGTGTAATATACTGTATATGGTATATGTTATATGTGACAGATACTGTATAGGTCTGCGACCTGAAAGAAATGTCATGTTAATGTGATAGAATATGGCCAAAAAAATGTTAATAAAGAAACATCTGATTTAAATATAACGTGTGTGACACCACCCCATACCATATCGCCACAGATGTGTCAATCATATATAAAAATATGTGTGAATCAAAACAACATGTGCATTCAATTCATTAAAATCATTAGTAAGCCACTTACTTCGTCACAGTAGTGCCCCCATGTGAGGTCCAGTATACAGAGAAGCGCGCACTAATGTTTGGCGTGCTGCACATGCGCTGGCTTGATTGAAAGACTATTTTCTCCCTCTAGCCAACAGGAGTCTGATGACGTATCCTGTTACCAAGTGCAGGGAAAGATTGCTTTATAGCCAATAGAAAAGAGAGGCAGTGCCTGATGACGCATGTTGTTACTAAGGCATATCGGCAGCTTAGCGATCTTGTCCCACCCTATATTTTTATATATGATTGACACATCTGTGGAGATATAGTATTAATATTGATGACACACCCTCACTTCCTGGGTGGTGTCACACACATTGCTTGATAAAAACTAGAGATGGTCGAAACGTTGCTGTCATTATGTTGCTGATTTGAAATAAACCAACTTGTATTTTGCACAAATGGAAGAGTGCTGCGGATCTTTACGTATATCTCTCCAAAGGATTGGTCAGCCATATTAATGTTCTGGAATCCCCTTTAAATATAGGTATGCTCAATGTAGGAGTGATGTGGTCACAATTATTATCTGGTTGATAGATTTTTCTTGAGTCATGTAAATTTACCTGAGCAATGTGAGTGGTATATATTCACATTTTATATTATATTGGATGTTTATATATTGCTGTTTATAGGTGTCAGTCTCAGCAGTGACTTTATAACTGGCTTCTGCCAAGAAACAGAGGACGACCACCAGCAAACACTGTCACTTTTACGGGACGTTTCCTACAATGCAGCTTTCCTGTTTGCCTACAGCATGAGAAAGGTGACTTGATGTATCTCTGATTATTTTTAATACTTGTGTTGTTTAACTGTGTGCTGTATAAATGAAAATCTCTTTCTGCATAAGAAAACAAGAGCCTTCCACCGGTTAAATGACGATGTCCCACCCGAAGTGAAGAAAAGGAGGCTGGAGGAACTGATTGAAGTCTTCAGAGAAGAGGCAGAAAAAGTCAGTCAAAGAGCAGTGGGAAGTACCCAGCTTGTCCTGGTGGAAGGAGTAAGTATCTGATATGTCACTCATGATAAACACTTTGTCTTAGATTGCAAAGGTAAATGATTATAGATAAGATCTCACAATATCCTATCGTATGGGTAAAATTGTATGTTCAATAACCGTGTAAAGCGGTGGTCCTAAAATGTATTTTTGCACAAAGCATAAATCTACAGGTCTCTGTACAAGAGGTGTACGCACTCTTTTTTTTGACATGCTGGTTATATTGGAGGCAGCAAGTTGTTGATGCCGAATTTCCAAGTTGGAAGCCAAACTTTCAGCACCAATAACGTGAAAGAAAGTAAAACCATATATAAAACTGCACGTCTCAATTAAAATCATACAACTTTTATTAGAAACCACACAAACACATTTAAATGTTGTATATAATAGAACACCCCTGTGCGTGGTAAAATACAAATGAGCTTCAAAATCATAACAAAAAAGTAAAAAAAAAAAGTAACTTTAAAAATAAAAAATATAAGTTTGATTTGCCAATTTGCCATTTTTTCATTGCTTATGTTACCCAATAAAATGTGCTCAAAAAGTCACACACACTCCAAAATGGTATCAATAAAACCTACAGATTGTCCCACAAAAATTGAGTCACCACACAGCTCAGTAGATATAACTATAAAAAAAAGTTATGGGGGTCAGAATATGGTGATGTAAAAAAAAAATAAGTTTAAATTTATTTTTTATTAATTCTCTGTGGCCTTAACCTTCAGCCGGCTAGCCGTGGCACGTTCCTCGCTGCCAGCCAGCAACTCGAGCGTGCATATTGCGGCAGCGGCGTCCTTTGGAGAGGAGTTATTCTCAGGGGGTTGGGCACCCCTTCACTCCGGGTAACGACCAGGCAGCGCCATTTTCAATGTAGTTCCCGGGCGGCCAATATACATTGGTGGGGGCGGGGCATGAAGTCTTTCCCTGCTTACCCTCCTTCCCTCCACCTTTGTGGCGCAAATCCTTTGCGCCTTTTCTTCTGCCGCACCGCCCACCTTCTGTTTCACAAGGACCCCTGCAGATCTCTGAGACGCTGATCCTCTTCAGGGGCACCCCTGGTCAAGCTGCATTGAGGGACACAGCCTGGGTAAGCCACCCTTTTCCCTTACTGCAGGGTCTGGCCCCACCCTCCCTCCCCATCCTGTTTCTTCTACCTGTCACTGCAGAGTACTCACTATGTCCAAGCCCAAGCCCAAAAACAGGCGGCGACTTCTGTGTGCCATTTTGCCTTCTTGTCGCTCCAAATTCCAGTGCGGTCAGTTAGACCCCCTCTGCTCTTCGTGCTCTGTTCCACTGCCAAGTGACTCTGACCCTGACCCAGGTGCCCCTCGTGCTCAGTGCATAGTAGAACTGGAGTGGGCACGCTCCCTGGCGAAGATGGTACAGGACGTCTCCTATACCAACAAGGCTATTGTGGAAATACTGGGGTGTTTGTCCACACGACTACCTTCTGACCAGTCAGACTCTGGGAATCCCTCTGCTAAGCCCCATTGTGGCCATCCTGCAAAACAGGCCTGACCACCCTCTCCTCGAAGGGTGTCTGCTTCCCCTGTATCTTCTGTCTCACCACCACCTCACAGGGAGTCTCGCTCTGACGTGTCCTCCTTGGAAGAGGCATTTTCTGAGGAAAAGTTGTCAGACGCTGACTTTGTCTCACCTGAGGAGCAGTCTTCCAAACTGTCCACTATGGTAGACAATCTCATTGCAGCTGTTATAGAAACCTTACACGTTGAAGACCCTGAACTCTCATCTGCCGGCTCTGGTTTTTCTTTCAGGCGGTCATGTCGCTCGGCAAAATGTTTTCCCAACCACCCGGATTTTGATTCCTCCCTTTCCAAGGAATGGAACTTCCCTGACAGGCGTTTTGCTTTGCCAATATGCTTAGACGTCCTATATTCCATTGGATTTAACAAAAAAAAGTGATCGTCCTCTCTTATTGTTGACCCTCCGGTATACCGACTGGCTAAGCATACCGCCTTGCCTATGGCGGATGGGGCTTCCTTTTCCGACCACAGGGATAAAAAAATTTGAATCTTTTGACAAATCTTCCTTTGAAACAGTTGGCACAGCCCTGTGCCCGGTTTTTGCCTCTACATGGGTGAGTAAGGCTATAACTGAGTGGGCAAATAAACTACGTCAGGGCCTCACCTCTGGGGACCCCTCGGAGGAACTTTCGGATATTGCACTGCAGCTTTCCCACGCCAGTTCTTGCGTTTGTGAAGCCTCTCTGGACGCGGCCAGGTTTATGACCCCTCTTCCGCTTTTTTGGTGGCTATTCGCCGTACCCCTTGTCTCTCTTGCTAAATGGCAGATAGTGCTTCGAGCCCCCAGCCCTCCCTCCCTTCCTTCCTAACCCGGGGCCCACCTGTCCTCTTCACACGGAGCACTATTCCTCCAAGTGCTACAGTTTGACCCTGGGGAGTCAGCTCCGGCTGCCCGCCCCCTCTAATTTAGGCCCGGTCCCTATTCAGGTCTACCCCGGTCTGTTGCCTCCTGCGTCCCCACGCTCCTTAGTCATCTCTATCGGCAGTCTACATTCCAGGAGTGGAGAATTGGATGGTGGACTTCCTGAGCCGGAAGACCGCGAATGGTCTCTGCACCCAGAAGTGTTCAACTCCATCTGTCTCCGTTGGGGCCATCTGGATGTGGATATGATGGCATCCAGGATCAACCACAAGCTTCCCACCTTCATTTTGCAGACAAGAGATCTCTGGGCATGTGCAGTAGACGCACTGGTGCCCCATGGGACGGTTTTTCCCTCCTGTAAGTCTTCCCCCTCTTACACTCCTACCTCGGGTCCTTCGCAGAATCAAAAGGGAGGGCATCCAGGCGATTCTCTTGGCTTCGGATTTGCCGCACCGAGCCTGGTACACTGATCTCATCCTTCTTCTAGGAGACACTCTGCGGCCTCTTCCGCTCAGGGACGACCTTCTTTCTCAGGGACCAGTCTTCCACCAGCATTTTTATTCGCTACGTTTGACGGAGTGGTTATTGAGACCGCCATTCTGTGGCGGGTTTCTGTGATGGAGTCATTTGCACCATGATTAAGGCCAGGAAGCCAACGTCGTCCAAGGTATATCACAGGACTTGGAAATCTTTCCTTCGCTTCTGTGCGGAGAGTCGTCTCCCTCCGCTCCGTTTTTCCCTTCCCACAATCCTCTCCTCTCCTTTTTGCAAATGGGGCTGGATTTGGGTCTTGGTCTTAGTTCTCTAAAAGGGCAGGTGTCAGCGCTTTCAATCTTTTTTTCCAGCGACCTCTGGCGCAAAAGGCCCCGGTTAAGACCTTTCTTCAAGGGGTGGCGCACACTGTCCCTCCTTATCCGCCCCCTTTACCCTCTTCATCAGATGCGTGTATGAATTGGTGGTGCTCTCCTGTAGGGAGCTCTTTCTTATTCTGCACCAAGATAAGGCGGTGCTTCGCTCCATGCCTTCCTTTCTTACGAAGGTAGTCTCCGTCTTCCATGTCAACGAGGACATCGTTCTCCCCTCATTTTGTCCCTCGCCTTCACATCCTAGGGAACAGGCCCTCCACCAGCTGGACGTGGTTCGTGCCCTGCGTGCCCCGGCATTCCGACTCACTGTTCGCTATTCCCGAGGGTCCTCGCAAGGGTTTGGCAGCCTCCAAAGGAACGATTGACAGGTGGATTCGCTTGGCCATTGCCGAGGCGTATCGCTCCCGGGGCAAGGCTCCACCCCTTCGTATAATGGATCACTCGTCCAGTTGCGATGGGCGCTTCTTGGGCCCATTTCCACCAGGCTTCCGCTTTACAGCTGTGTAAGGCGGCAACCTGGTCTTCCTTGCACACATTTGCCAAGTTCTACCAGGTGCATACCTATGCGTTGTCAGACATGGCTCTGGGTCGCAAGGTCTTGTGGGTTGTGGTATGTTAGTCTCCTACGACTGTGACTTCCATGGGCGTGTGGTTTCTTCCCTCCCTGTGGACTGCTTTGGAACGTCCCACGGTCCTGTCTCCCCCAATGATAAGAGCGAGAAAATGAGATTTTTGTGGACTCACCTGTAAAATCTCTTTCTCGCTGAATTCATTGGAGGACACAGCTCCTACCCTTTGTTTGTTCTCCAATTTTGCCACAGGTGACGGCGGTTGTTTGACTGGTGGGGTCCTCAGTTATGGGTTCGGACCCACTGGTTATTGTTCTGTTATTCCATTTCTGATTTCTTTTCCTCCTATTGCTTGTGCACAAATGGATATGCTGTCTCCAGGCTGGAGGGGGTATAGCCGACGGAAGGAGCTAATACTTTCTAGCTTAGTGTCCCCTCCTAGCGGCGGCAGCAATCCCCCCGGTCCTGTGTCCTCCAATGAACTCGGCGAGAAAAAGATTTTACAGGTAAGTCTACAAAAATCTCGTTTTCTTTTCCGTTCATTTGGAGACACAGCTCCCTCTCGTACTCTGGTTTTACAGGCCTACCTTGTGGCCTGGTTGATTCTGGGTTTGTTCAATGTTCTGTTTCACAGTTTTTTCTTGCTTCTCCTACTGCTTTTGCACTAACTGTTTTAGCTCAGTCCCTGTAGGAAGGGTATAGCTGAGGGAAGGAGCTCACACTTTTGTGCTTAGTGTCCTCCTCCTAGTGGCAGCAGCTATACCCATGGTCAGCCTGTGTCCCCCCAATAAACAGAAGAGAAACAGATTTTACGGTACAAAAATCAAGTTTTTTTGTGGAATAACTCCTTTAAGCAGAACGTTACAATACTGTTAAATGTTTATGGTATGTGTCACATGCCAGTATATGGAGCCCCCGATCAAGAGGGTTTTTTATAGAGAATTAGACTGAAAATTATACTATAATTTGGTTTCCATCCCAGCCAATGCAGGATCAGGCGCCTAGGTGATGTAGACTTTGGTTCGCTTCTCTTTACATCAGTCGCACCTAGGATTGTGGGATGTAAGGAAGACATTTCTGGGTCCGCAGTGGAGATATCGGAGGCCCTGTTAGATACGTTAATTACACTCTGTGTGCATGCTCGTCTTGACCGAAACTACACAATGTTTCCAGAATACAACATTTTCCCTATACACAACACAATATATCTCGCCCAGTTTCCTTGGGGGACACAGAAGACCTTGGGTATAGCTCATCTCCATAGGAGGCGTGACACTAAGTGAAGACTGTTAAGCCCATCCTCCACAGCTATACCCTCAGCCTGGAGAGAGAGACTGCCAGTTTTTTGCTTAGTGTCCAAGGAGGCAAGACACTCCCTGCTCTGCAGGGCTGTTTTCTCCTTGTTTAAATTTTAGATTTTTACTTTTTTCTTTCTTTTTGTTCCAGATCATCAGGGACAACAGAGACGCACTAGACCTCTCTGTTTCTCCCGGGGTTGAGCTGCGCCAGTGCCGGTCACCGCACTGCTGCCTCCCCCACAGAAGGCAAGGTGGATCAGGGCAGCCTAGCTCCCCTACATCCCGCCAGCGCAAGGGTCGCCCGCACGCCAAGTCCCTCTTCCAGCGTCCTGCCACTACGGTGCCAGTAGCTGAAGGGGCGACCCTGCTGGAATGGACCGAGGGTGAAGACGGCTGTGGTAAGAGAGTGGCTTCTCCAGACCTACGTCCCCCACCCCCCACCCAATGGTCTCCTGCGTGCCTGACCCCCATACTGGGCCTCTGGACCCTTCCCCTGCTGGACCTAGGCTGGCCCCTGGGGTGCCGCAGTAATCTGCTCCCTGCCTCCCCCCCCTTTTTTCCCTGGCCTTCATAGATGCAGCTAGTGGCTGTCTCCTCACGTGCATCCCGTCTCTGGGTCCTTTCCCCCCCCCATCTCGCCTGATCACATTGGGCCTTACCGGAGTGTGCAGGACGCTGCAGTGGAGTAAGGCCTCGCCTCCGGCCAGCACTAATATTCCGGTGCGGCCGGGCGCCGCAAAAATTTTAGGCTCCCGCGGCAAGCCGCCATTCCAGGCCCCCTTACTCTTCCGGCCGGCGGGGTGGGCTCCCGCGGCCAGCAAGCCGCCATTCCGGCCCCCTGTCTCTTCTGGCGGCGGGGTGGGCTCCCGCGGCCGGAAAACCGCCATTCCGGCCCCTGTCTCGTCCGGCGGCGGGGTGGGCTCCCGCGGCCGGCAAACCGCCATTCCGGGTCCCTGTCTCTTCCGGCTGGCCGGGGGGGCTCCCGCGGCCGGCAAACCGCCATTCCGGGTCCCTGTCTCTTCCGGCCGGCGGGGTGGGCTCCCGCGGCCGGCATTGGGCTTGACTATGCCCCAGCAGGTGCCGGTCGGCGGGGCTCCGCAAATTTGGTCCCAGGCTTCGCGGCCTGCTGGGCCGCAATTCCGACCGGCCCGCGGGGTGGGCTCCCGCGGCCGGTTTGAAGCGCCATTCCGCCTCAGGTCCCAGCGGTATAACGGGCCGGGCGCCGCAATTTAGCCCCCGGCTTCGCGGCCTACTAGGCCGCAATATTCCGCTCTCTGGTGGAGGGGGCGGGAACTTCTCCAGGCGCGAATTTTTCCCGCCTGGAGGTTCCTCCGCCCCCAGGGGATCGCACGCCGCCCTCCAGGCCGGATCCCTGTTAACCCTTTGGGTACAGGCCGGCTCCCAAAAATGGGTCTGTATAGTTGGCCCCCTTTTCTCCTGTCTCTCAGGTGCCCCTATATGGTGGCTCCCCTTTAGCCTTAGAGGCTGTGTTTAAATAAAAAATAAAAAAATTAAAAATAAAAAAAATTATAATAATAAAATTAATAATAATAGATCATGATTTCTATTGGACTGCACAGGACGCTGCAGCCTCATCTGTAGTGCTGCATGACCTCTTTCCACAGGCGGCATGGTGTTGCGCTCCCAGCCTGCGTCGCTGCTAGGGCATTTCCCCTTTTAGGCGGTTTTCTTGCCTCTTCCAGGATACGGCGCTGGCCAAGTGCATTCGGCCCTTCCGTAGGCAGCATTCATCATCTCTCCAGTTATGGTGCCTGCCATGTGCATCCCCCCCCCCCTCCTCCTAGGCGGGCTACTGCACTCTGCCTGGCTGGCCATGTGCATGACCCCCTTCTTAGGCGGAATACTGCACCTTCACCGGATACGGTGCTGGCCATGTGCACGACCCCCTTCCATAAGCGGAACGCTGCACTCTCTGGATTTGCTGCCGGCCATGTGCGTGACCCCCTTCCGTGGGCGGAACGCAGCACTCACTGGATTCGCTGCCGGCCATGTGCGTGAGCCGGCCATGTGCGTGACCCCCTTCCTGGGCGGAACGCAGCACTCTCACTGGATCTGTTGCCGATCATGTGCATGACCCCCTTTTTTAGGCGGAATACTGCACTCTCACCGGATACGGTACTGGCTATGTGCACGACCCCCTTCCATAGGCGGAATGCTGCACTCTCACTGATGTGCTATGATGTACTTATGTACTATGTTATTATGCTGCACTCTCACTGGTTTCGCTGCCGGCCATTTCTTAGGCGGTATGCTGCACTCTCATTGGATTCCCTGCCGGCCTTGGGTATGCCTCCTTCCCTCAGGCAGCATACATCCCTCTGTCTGTGGTTGTTTCCTCGCAGGTACGTTGCTGGCCATGTGCATGTACCCCATACATGGCAGGGTGCTTGCACTCTCGCTGGATCCGCTGTCGGCCATATGCATGACCCCTCTTCCGTGGGCGGTGTACGCACTCTTGCTGGATTCGCTGCCAGCCAGGGGCATGCCTTCCTTCCTCAGGCGACATGCACGCATTCTTAGTGACTGTGTTTGTCTCTCGCCAGTACGTTGCTGGCCATGTGTATGACTCCCATGCATGGCGGTGTGCTCGCACTCTCCCTGGATGAGATGCTGGCCATGTGCTTTACCCCCCTTTTTTCTGGGCGGCATGCTACACTCTCACCGGATACATTGCTGGCCATGAGAATGGCCCTCTAACATGGGTGGAACGCTTG
Organism: Bufo gargarizans; assembly: GCF_014858855.1. Taxonomy (NCBI): domain Eukaryota; kingdom Metazoa; phylum Chordata; class Amphibia; order Anura; family Bufonidae; genus Bufo; species Bufo gargarizans. Next base: position 72,189,463 of record NC_058085.1, on the reverse strand, counting down.
CACTTCCATTGGATACGGTGCTGGCCTTGTGCGTGACCACCTCTCATTTCAAGGGCAGAATTTGGCACGCTCATGAGATTCACGGCTGTCCTTATATGGCTGTGCTGGACTTGTACATGTCCCCCTTCATTGGCAGAGTAGTTGCACTCTCGCTGAGTTCAGTGTTGGGTGTATTATTGCACACTCACTTAATGCTAGGATACCCCTGTGCATGTTCCCCTTTCACTAGGTGGACCTCCTGCGTTCCTGCTGGTTTATAGGGTATGTCCTGCTTCTCTGAAGTAGGTACGGCCTTAGGCATCACTCCCTTTTGGGACGGGCCTTTGCACTCTTGCCGACTGCAGTTGGCCAGGTACAATTTCCCCCCTTTCGGGGTGGACTGGTTGCGTTCCATCGCATGCTATACTAGGTTTGTGCATAACTCCCTTTCAGGTTGCACTTTGCAATTCCGTACATGCTGTGGCACTCTGGGGCGAGCCCCCCTTTTTCTAGGTGGGTTGGCCTTCTCGCTTACGGGGCTGCTCGTATGTATGCCTCACCTGCTTCCTGCGGCATACCTTTGTTTCTTGGGATACGATGCTTGCCGCAAGCCTTGCACTCGTCCCTAAGGAGTTCATTCTGTCCTCCTGACCGGACAGGGCTCTATTGCTCTCTGCTGCACCGAGCTGGGTGGTGCTCATTCATTTAGTTGGCCTTTCATTCCAGGGAGTGTTCGTGGGTCCTAGATGCATGCCCATTCGTCCTTCTGCGGCATTGCTTCCCTGCGCTAGTGGTCACATGGTCGAGAGTGCTGTTGTCTGCAGCGCCTCTTGAATTCTTTGTTGGCTCTGGCAGGACTGCGGTTCCCTTGCCTGCTGCAATTTCCTCCTCTTCGGATGCAGTGTGGTATGAGTCCTTCCTCTTGGCGCCTCTACGCTTCTGTCTGATCTGCTACCAGGTTCGGGCTGCTCTTCTCGGGAAGGTCACCCAACTTCTCTTGGGTGCTCGATTACCCAGGTCCGGAGGACCTCCGCCTTGAGGTTCTTCAAGGTATTCGCCTTCTGCGAGGCGGTGGACCGGGCGTCTCACAGTGTAGCGGGTTCTGCTTTTGAGCTGTCCTATGGCTTCCCTGTTGCCCACTCCTCCTCCTTTCGGTTGGAGGGTGTTATGCCGGCCTCTGTCTCGACTGCCTTATCTCGCCGGCTTTGTTTGGCTCCCGCTCGGTACAGATCACTCCGATGTGGCTTCCCGCCAGACTTCAGAGGCTGTTCTTTCACTGTCCTCCCCTCTGGGGAGAGCATGGTTGTTCATGTGGATGGTTCCGGTGTTCCTTTTGGCCTCGTACTGTCTCCCTTGTTCACACTGGCTGTATTAGCTGTGTGCCTATTTGCCGAGTCTACCGCGTTCTGTCCTCCCGCTGAGTGCAGATTGCGTGGCCCATTCTAAGACGATGGTCCTGCTGTAGACTTACCTTCTCGATAACTTGGGGGGGGGACTACCTTTTCGGTCCAGATTGTCCTTGATCTCCCACACCGGGACTGTACAACGTGGTTACATCAGCATGGACTTTAGCCTGTCTTCTCCTGGCATCTGGCGGATCCTTTGGGTTCTTTCCATCTGTCCTTCTGCTCCCCCACTCGGGTGGATAGCGGGACAACGTTGTTCGAAGGGCCGACGGGACTAGTTTTGTCGACCCTTCTGCCCGTGTTACTGGTCTGCGCCTGATCACATTGGGTTTTCGCCCGCTTGCCAGGCGACTCCAGCGGGTTCGCTACTGTCCACTCCTGGCTGTGTTTCGTCCAGGATCTGTCGTAAGACTTAGGTTTTTTTGTCTGGGGTTCTGTGGGAAGCTGTGCGTTCCCCACTCTGAATTTCTCTCCCCATGGTTCTGTCTTTTACTTGAGGTGTCAAAGTGTCAGGCGCTGTTCTTCCTCTTCCAGCGTTCTCGGCCCTCTGGGCCTGCCAAGACCTTCTTCCTCGGAGTGGCTCTTTGGTTCCTCTGTACTGTCCTTCGGTACCGCCCTGGGGACTATATACTGAGCTTCTCGGCGCTCCAATCTTGTCCTTGGAGCCGTTACAGCAGTTCTCTCTTCCCCTTCTGTCCTGTACGGTTGTGTTCCGTATCAGTCGTGTCTCTGACGGGTGCCGGAATGGCCCTTTTTTTGTTTACGAGCCGTCTGTCTTTTCCAGGACAGGGCTGTTCTACATCCCGTTTCTTCCTTCCTTCCTTCTGAAGGTGGTGTTTGCCTTTCGCTTCCACACCTCACCTATTTGGACGTTGTTTGGGCCTTGACGTTTTTACTTGGAGATCTCTGACTCTTGTAGATGTTCGGCCTCTTGGGTTTCCAGGAGGTCTGTGCATAGGGTTGACGGACTCCAGGGTGGTTTTCCTCCGCTTGATCAGATTGGCTATTGCTGAGGTTACCACACCAAGGGCAGGATTCTGTCTTTGGTGTCACCGTTCATTTCACCAGAGCGGTCGGTGCCTCCTGGGCCGGAGGCATTGGGCTTCGGCCATGCATTTGGGCAAGGCGGCCACAGGTCTACCTTGCACGCCTTACCGAGTTCTACAGGGTGCATGCTCTGACTTTGGCAGATGCTGCCTTGCCCCGCCTGGGTTTGCAGGCGGCGGTTCATTGATGCCCTTCGGGTGCTTCACCTTGGTGCTGTGGTCCCTCCCCCTTTTGGACTGCTTTTGAACGTCCCAAGGTCTTCTGTGTCCCCCAAGGAAACTGGGCGAGAAAACGAGATTTTTGTATAACTTACCAGTAAAATCTCTTTCTCGCTCTTTCCTTGGGGGACACAGCACCCACCCATTCATTGTTTTTTTCTCTGTACGGTTTCCGAGTTTTTGTTACCCGTTGGGTAGTTGGCTTGTTGGTTCCTTGTTGGACTTTGCCTTTTCTCACTGCTTGGACACGCAACTGGCAGTCTGTCTCTCCAGGCTGAGGGTATAGCTGTGGAGGAGGGGCTTAACAGTCTTCACTTAGTGTCACGCCTCCTATGGAGATGAGCTATACCCAAGGTCTTCTGTGTCCCCCAAGGAAAGAGCGAGAAAGAGATTTTACTGGTAAGTTATACAAAAATCTCGTTTTTCCTTTTAAACATAAAAACTACACTTTCAGAATGGAGTATATAGGACAAGATATCACTTGATTTCCTTCATATACTATAATTATGCATCCCTGTATTCATCAAGTAGGTGTCAATTTTGTTTGACCAAGAAATTTCCCTAAAAATTATTAATACACTGTTCTCGCTTTACCATAAATGGAGATCATCTGGAGTGGGATGCCCCCCTGGACGCATCAGTGCACTGGTCAGTTCCATTTTGGGAGGAGTCTAGCTGTCCTTAAATGGGTTATCTGTTTGATATTGATAGCCTATGATCAGGATAGGTCATCAGTATCATATCAGCGGGGATCGGGCACCCGGCACTACTGCAGATGAGCTGTTGGCCTAGGATGGTGCCTAATCACTCATGTAGCACTGCTGCCTCTTCAAAGAGCTGATTGACAGTGGTCTCAATAGTCAGACCCTCACTTATCTGATATTGGGGACCTTTCCTAAAGGATAGGCCATCAATAAAAAATTCCCTGAATATTCCTTTTAATAAAATCCGAAATTTTCTATTTTGAGTTTAAATCTGTGGGAACTAAGGACTCAAGTTCATTTATTTTCACTGACAAAATATGACATTGGGTGGGGACAGACACTATTGCACACTGGGTGCGTCAGTCACAGAGGTGACCACCTTGTGCACCATCGTATTGTAATTAATAGGATACAAGCACAATACTTGCTAGGTGGCGAATATTCCTGCACAACCCTTTTTATTGCACAGCATAAAGCGATGTTTACTATACTGCATATACATTAGTGCTTTGTCTTCCATCTTTTGTTAATGTTTGCTTTAAACTTGTATGGCTGGGGGGGCGTGGTTGTTCCCTAGTACAGTATAGCTCACTAGAAATAAAGCTATAGAGAAAGATTAATATTATATTCCCTTGTTATTTTATCTCTTTTTAGGTAAGTAAGCGTTCAGCCTCAGACTTGTGTGGAAGGAATGATGGAAACACTAAAGTGATTTTCCCTGATCTTCCCATGGCAAGCAATTCATTATCGGAGAGCGAAGTCCGAGCCAGACCAGGGGACTATGTGTTAGTGAAGGTAAAGCTGTTGATTTTTGAGAAGCTGAGAATATTTTATCTTTATACCTTCTGCTATCAGGTTTGACCATTGTGTTCTGGTACCTCTGTCTACAGTAGATATAATGTCTTCTATCAGCTTGCTTGGGATCTTCTGCTTTATAAAGTATAATGCAGATTTGTAACCCTGTTACTCAGATTTTCACCAGAGAAGCAAGCAAAGACACTTCTGTAAAAAAATAGATGTTTGTATATTTCCCTGGCTTTCTTCATGATGTACATCTTTGTTTATGTTACAGATTCTTTCATCTAGCTCCCAAAGCTTAAGAGGAAGACTACTTGGTCTAACCAGCCTTCAGTCATCACAGGCCTACTCCTGACCTTAGGGCTGGGACTCCAAATGAATATTTATTGGTTTTCTATATTCAGTAGTATTGTTGTCCAGCACACATTAAACACCTCATACTATACATACTTTTGTAAGAAGATCATAATACTTGTAATACTGTCTAGCTGTTCTGGAAAAGTTTACTAATGAGTCTAAAACCCATGATACACATTAGATTATCGTTATCCGAACCCATTAACTTAATATGTATGTGGACCTTCTGACTCTCCCCTGACAGATGATATCTGGGGAAAGAAGGATTGGGCAAGTTGAATTTCAACTTCTGATCCCGGTGTTCTGGCAGAAGAGAAGCTGCCATCAGAGGTGTCTGGTAGTGTCTTTCTACTATTTTGCCATTGAAAACACATGCATGCTCGGTCCAACTGAATGTTACCAGCTTGTAGAAGTAGATTGAAACATTTGTATTTTAAAAGAACACAGCCTTTCCGTGACCACAACATCTGCGCGCGTGAAACACTGGAAGCGCGCATTTCCGTTGATGCTCCCCCATGCGTCCCCCGAGTATCAGTAAGCCCCTATCTTTGTGAATGACAGAAGGCTGGTGCATAGTATTTCCTATGGAGCCCTTGCCTGTAATAGGGCTCCATAAGAAACTAGCAATTTTTTCATAGATTCCAATGCTAGTGCATTGGGGTCTATGAGAATAGCAATCTAATGATTGATTGTTATAGTTCCCTATGGGAACTATAAAAAAAAGTGTAAAATAAAAAAAACATAAAAATTCTAACCCTTTTCCCGAAATAAAAATAAAAGAACTAAGAAAATTAAAATAATACACATCATGGGTGTCGCCATGTGCGGAAAAAAATATGTATAAAATGTAAAAATATATTCCCCGTACGGCAAACAGCATGATGGAAAAAAAAGTGTCAAAATGGCGATTCACTGATTTTGGTCGCTTCATTTTCTACAAAAAAAAGTTAATTGAAAAGTGATAGTCATACACACCCCAGAATGGGATCAATTAAAAGTTCAGATCGCCGCACAAGAAATGATCCCCCACCCAGCTCCGTACACATAATTACAAAAAAGATATAGAGGTTAAAATATGGCGACGAAAAAATAAAACAGAAAAACTATACATTTAGGTATCGCCGGATTCGTACTGACCTGTAGAATGAAAGTAACTGGTCAGTTTTATCGCATATCAAACGTCGTAAATAAAAAATAAAAAAAACTGTCAAACTGTGGGAAATTGCTTTTTTTTTTTTTTTATTTCACCCCATTTGGATTTTTTCCCCCTGCTTCCCACTACATCATATGCAATATTAAATGGTGATTTTGGAAAGTACAACTTGTCCTGCAAAAAACAAGCCCTCATATGGCTATGTGAACAGACAAATAAAAAAGTTATCTCTCTGAGAAGGCAGAGAGCGCAAAAGGAAAACGCAAAAACAAGAAAAAAGGGAATCTGTCAAGTCATTTTCACCTATATAACTATTGATTGCAAACACATTTCAGACATACTTCTTAAACTTTGTTAGACTTCGGTCAGACTGTGTTGTTTAATGTGCCAGGTTTCCTTGAACTCTTTTGACTGGTCCTTCACCACACGAATTCAGAAGTTGGAAAGTGATATCAGAATAACTAGGTCTTTTTACCAGAACTTTTGTCGGATATATTTGTAATACTGGTTTACTAGAAAAGACAGACACAGGACGCCAGTACTTGCATTGCAGTAATTTATTGATAAGGATTCTCTGTAGATTATAAGGTTTATGGAGCGTGTACAAGCCTTGTGCTGATTAGTTACTCAGAAATGTCTGTGCGAGCAAGAAAGAGGAAGGACCATTTGGTGTACATCACAAGAGCATTTTGCATCAAATCAGCCCTGTCATCCTTGTATATTGGTCCTGGTTGTTTATTAAAAATGGAAAATGCACTGATTCTATATAAAAACAAAAACAGAAAAAAGATCAATCAAGATAATACTTTCAAAACAGCAAGTACACCATGTGCAGGTATATCATATCAGGTGTATACACAGTGGTCAATGAAAAGTGGGACTGTTCCCTGTATTGATCCCATTGATTGTTGGGAGAGTGGCTCTAAAGCCCCCTATACACATTACCAGTGTTGGACTGGGGTACCTAGGGCCTACCAATAAAATGTATTTTGGGGGCCCACCGTACTGACACATTCAGATATAATAAATAATCTAACAAGTTTTTTATATGAACATAGGCTGGTTGAGGTGCTGTACATTGAATATATGTATGTAGTGCAGTGAGTCTAATGTGTTATGTGCCACTTGTGCAGGGGGTGGGAGACTAGGGGCCCACATTGCTCAGGGGCCCACCGGGGGATTCCCCTGTGGGCCAGTCCAAACCTGTACATTGCACATACTTTGTTGGTCAAACCCACTGTAGTCTGTGGAACTAGTTGACAGTTGAATGTGTATGTGAGATAATGTTAGAGGAGAGATGGATCAGCCTCATCAAATTCAATACAGAATCCTTTTGTTCTCCAGTTTTCTTTTGCACCAGTTTTGACAAATCTCCCCCCATACACTCTTGGCTCATGGAGGAGATGAGAGAACAGGCAGTGGCTTATCCCCCTCTCCCCATTTAAATGAATTGCCTGAGCATGTGTGTTAGGCTACATACAAATCCAAAACACTGAAACGCAAAAATATGGATGACGTTCTTTTGGCATCCATATGGCATCCATTTTTTTACGGATATTGTAACAATGCCTATCCTTGTTTGCAAAACGGACAAGAATAGGACGTGCTCTATATTTTTTTCGGGGCTACAGAATGGAAATACGGTGTGCTGTCCTCATTTTTTGCGGACCCATTAAAATAAATGTGTCCTTATCCAATCCGCAAAAAAGCGGAACAGACACGGAATAAAAATACGTTTGTGTGCATGTAGCCTTAATGGTAGAATTGAGAGATACAAGACATTCAGCTGACGGCTATCTTGAGTATGGCACTCTTAACCCTTTAGTGACCACCCATACGTGTTTTTACGGCGGTCACTAAGGGGCCTTAGGCTGGGCCGCCGCGTTTTTACGGCGGCCCGGTCTAAGCGCTGCACGGCTCCCCCGTGCAGCGGGGAGCGCGGACCCGGCTCTCGCATGAGAGCCGGGGCCCTGCTCTAACAGCCCGGACCGGCAGGAGTGCCAATCCGGGCTGTTTAACCCTTTACATGCCGGGCGCAATGGACTCCCTCTGTCTCCCATCAGCACCCCGAAAATGCGATCGCGGGGTGCTGATGTGTTCGGAAGCTTACCTTGCTTCCGTTCAGGGCCCCGAGCCTGTCTTCAGTTCTCTCCAGCAGGCTGTGCCTCTCTGGCGCAGCCTGCTGGTCAATGTTTGAAATGCATTGCTATTGAAATGTAATGCTTTATAAAGATAATGCATTACATTTTAAAAGCAATCAAAATACTGTATATTCTAGTCCCCCTGTGGGACTTTTAAGTAGTAAAAAAAAATAGAAAAAAAATACACATTTATTAAATAAAAAAATTCCATAAAATAAAACAATATGCTTTTTTTTCCATTGAAAATACGCTTTTCAATGAAAAAAATTGCAAAAAGAAAATATCCCCCATATGTTTGGTATTGCCGCGTCCGTAACGACCCGGACTACATAAATATTACATAAATTATCCCCAATGGTGAACGCCGTAAAAAATAAAATAAAAATAAAAGACTGAATTTCTAATTTATTCTTAGTTTCCAATGAAAAAAAAACTTAATAACAAGCGATCAAAAAGCGCCATTTACTCCAAAATGATACCAATGAAAAATACAAGTTGTCCCTCAAAAATCAAGCCCTCACACAACTCCATAGAAAAAGAAAAAAAAAAAAAGTTATGGGTCTTGTGAAGTGGCAATGCAAAATCATTTTTTGGGTTAATAAAAGGGGTTTTATTGGAAAAAAAAGTAGTAAAATAAATTATAAGTATTTAGTATCACTGTAATTGTACTGACCCAGAGAATAAAGATATTATGTTATTTGTACCGAAAAATGAACGCCGTAAAATTTATAATGTAAAAACGCGGTGGCAGTATTGCTATTTTTCCCCATCTCCCTCCCAGAAAGAGTTAATAAAAGTTAATCAGAAAGTTATGTGTACCCCAAAATGGTGCCATTAAAAACTAAAACTTGTCCCGTAAAAAACAAGCCCTCATAAAGCTATATAGACGAAAAAATAAAAAAGTTATAGCTCTTGGAACGAGACCATGAAAAAAGGAAGAAAACCGCTTGGTCATAAAGGCCCAAACAGGCTTGGTCATTAAGGGGTTAATGACCTTTATACACACAAAATGCGCTGGAAAATCTCAGAACTTTCTTCTTTGATGTCTTCCTTTCTTTCTTCTTTGATGTCTTCCTTTCCATTGATCCAGTATTGTCTCATATTAAAATTCACAGCTGATGCATATTTTGAGTCCATGTTCAATCAGCATTTTTTTGAAGTTCGACACAGGCCCATTCACTTTTACAGGACCACAAAAAATACGGACAGCATCCATGTGGCCATCCTGGGAATTATAGGACATGTCCTATTGTTGTCCATTTTGCAGACGAGAATAGTTGTTTCTGCTATTGGGACTGAGAAAAATACGGCGTGCACATGGCCAGTATCCATATTGTGCAGATCTGTGGTTGGCAGACCGCAAAATGTATACGGTCGTGTGCATGAGGCCTAAAGCTGGGATATAAAGCTCAGCCAGGCCCTCTTCTCCTCTCAATCCTAATATTGCCTATAAGACAGCTGGCTGGAGCAGCAGCCTCCTCCCTCTGCCCTGCGTGCAGTAGGACAAAAAGTTTATTAAGCCCAGCCACCAGCCTGTGGTGGAATTGGTCAGCATGTGGTCACATCCCTGTGTTCTCTGCAGGATTCCTAAAAGACATGTTTGTTTGAGGATCATGCGGAAAAGTCTGCAGACCGACAAACAGTGAGGTCAGGGTTATCACCTGTATCATTTATTTCTAGGTTCAGTGTTCCTTTAAGGGAAAACTCCAGACAGATTTTGAGTGTGGGCCGAGCCACTGTTATGAAACTGCTGGGGATACAATTTTCTAATACCCCAGCCAGTTTTGGTATACCATTTTTTGTTCTTGTCCTGTATAAGCATGTGTTGACAGTTGAAAAGCGATATTATACCTTCCATTTTGTATTAGAAGTATAGAGACTGAAGATCTTACCGCTTTAAGTTCAATCTTTGGCGTTGTGGTTATTCCACTTGGTATTGGCAGTCTCATGCACGGGTTAAGTTTAGCTGCAGTAAAAAAAATACAATATGTTACCACAGCAAAGTTCATAATAGTTTATTATTAGGCTTGTAGGGTATTTGATAATATAGAATAAGAAAAGATACTTATGCAGTATTCGGCTTCATTCACACTGCTGAAATCTGGGCAATATTTTGCATCAGTATTTCTAAATTAAGAGTGGGTCCTAAATATGGAAGAGGTGGAAAACTTTCCTTTAAAGGGGTTGTCTCACTTCAGCAAATGTCATTTATCATGTAGATAAGGTTAATTCAAGGCACTTACTAATATATAGTGATTGTCCATATTGCCTCCTTTGCTGGCTGGATTCATTTTCCCATCACATTATACACTGTTCATTTCCATGGTCACGACCACCCTGCAATCCATCAGAGGTGGCCGTGCTTGCACACTATAGAAAAAAAAGCTCTGGCCTCTCTGGTGGACGGCACTGTGGGAGCACACATAGGTCGTTGCTTTTTACTATGTGCAAGCGAGGCGACTGCTTGATGGATGGCAGGGTGGTTGTAACCATGGAAACCGGCATTGTATAATGTGATGGAAAAATTAATCCAGCCAGCAAAGGAAGCAATATGGATAATAATAATACATTAGTAAGTGGCTTGTATTAACTTTCTCTACATGATAAATGCTATTTGCTGAAGTGAGACAACCCCTTTAACACTTTACCTCTGAAGTTCAACTCTTGGTTTTGGCTTGCAAATACTGATTGGAATACTGTTATGTGAATGAGGTCCAGAAGAGGTTCTCAGTGACTGAAGTATGACCAATCCCTGGGATAATTCATCAATATCAGATTGTGGGGGTCCGACTCCCCTCACCCCTGCCAATTAACTGTTTGTGGTAGCATTCTCACTAGAAATACACAGCCCTGTCCCTGTGTAGTGACCATACCCAGCAACTGCTCCTCATCAGAGAGTTTGTGCTTCAATTTATGAAGTGAATAGGACAGTTGCAGAAACATTTGATATAAATCTGCTTCCTGTCAGCATAAGAATGTGGATGTCTTAGCCTGAAGGCTCCTTCACACTACCATGTGAGCCTTGTAGCCCTGCTGCGGACTGCAAATTGTGTGTGAGCCCTATGCACCTGCTGCGGACCACAAATTGCCTGTGAATTCCGTATTGCGGCGACCCATTGACTTGATTGGGTCCGCAATATACAGCAAAAAATAGGACAGGAGCGCTTCATAGTGCTTCCGATCCGTGCCTCCGTTCCGCACTGTGCCGCATCTTGCGGACCCATTCAAATCAATGGCTCTGTATCCGTGATAAGGGATTCACATGTCTGGTTTCCGTATATTGCGGCCCCGCTGTTTGCAGTCCGCAATGTGGGCACGGACGGCCTACGGTTGTATGAAAGAGCCCTGAAATATATCACTTCACTGAATCAGGAACCACATTCCTCTGACTGAATCAGGAACCACATTCCTCTGACTGAATCAGGAACCACATTCCTCTGGGAAGTAGACTCTGCACAGATCGTCCCATTTAAAAATTTTCATTAAATCTACATAATGCTGAAGCCAGAGAGCAGAGGAAGCAAGTCCACATTTTTATGGTTTGTTGCACTAGATCATATGTAATTGACTGGTCACAAATTGTGGAAAATGCTATTCATTTACTCCACTTGGTAAAAGAATAAGACTCACCGTTTATGTTCTCTGTAAAGGCATATAGATTACATTTGATAAAGTCTAACAACCAGGTTGCGATCTAGAAGAAAAAAAAAAAAAAATAGTAATTAGGAAAGTCTGAAAAAAGATACAGTGTATGATTAAGGGTGGGTTTACAAAAGTGTTATAGCATTTGATTATAGGTTCCATTTATAACAGAATTCCCAGATGGAATGCAAAACGGAAGCTTTTAAGAGGCATTCTGTTTTGCTCTGTCCTTGCTAGTCAAGCATAACAGATCTGTCTGGTTTCTGTGATGCAGGACAGAAAAAGAAGTTCTGTCGACAGGACTTTGTTTCCGTCCCCTGCAAAACGGAAAACAGACGTTATCATTGCAATCCATGGAAGATTCAGTACATTATTATGAAGCCCTGCTAGTGCCTGATAGGAACTTCTCTGTGGCAGGCATCATAGCCTTAAGCTAAGTAAACGGTTCCCTCAATCTCTGCCCCGGGGTTACTGTTCTGTCTTTGGGAGCACAGCCTTTCTGGGAAAAAGACTGTTGACCATTGCATCTGAGGAGTTAAATGTCCGTGATCGTCATTACTGCCAATAATGGATTCTTCCTCCAGGTGTTTTCTTTGTAAAACTATGCTATGATCTTTACATGTACATCACAAGTCACAAAGGGGTTAATGAAGACTGTTCAAAGAAAAAAAAAAAGGGGTTCTCGATTTAGCGCAGGAAGCAAATGAAGAATAAATCAGAGCAAAAATGTCCATAACCTTTAAAGAAGAAGTGTGTAGATCAGTGTCCATTTAGAACATTTGAACGCACCAATCATCCTACAGTCATTGCATTTGTCAGCAGCACATCCCGTTAGACACATAAAAGATACAGTCAGCTGGCAAACAAGCATTTTGCTCGTCGGCGCATCCGTGGGATGTTTATACATGACACTGATGGGGAACGAGTATTTGTAGGACTATTTGTTCACCTGGTTATTGTCCCAGTACCCAGTGGAAAAGTTCCTGAACTCCTTCCCAACAAGAATCTGAATTTTTACTTAATAACAACTCGAATGTAAAAAAAATAAATAGAAAAAACAGACATCTTGCATGATACAGTATGATAAATAGATATGTGGGTGTATATGGTTACAATTAAAAAAAGACAGAACATATTGGCACTCTTAAAGCACTAAAGGCAAAATCTATATAAAAACTAATACCCCATTTGATCCTGTATATAAATATGAGGTTCTTGGCAAATATATTTTTTTATCAAAAAATATCTGAGCCCACCTAACCCGGTAAGGTGACCTAAATCCAAGAAAAAACCTACTCTATTACTCTACTCTGCTGTATGGAAGTTTGCTCTTCACACAAAGGTAACACGTGTAGATCATGCTCTTCTGAATTTAGATGACCATACGACACAGAGATAGTTATAAAATACAATAGGTCGCCATCTGGATTGAGTCACTTTGCCAGGGTAGGTGGGCTCAGATATTTATTTAGCGTAATAGATTTGCTACGGGTACTTTCACACTTGCAGCAGGATGGATCCGGCAGGCTGTTCACCCTGTCGGATCCGTGTTTCGCCGTGCTGCCGGACTGCCGCTCCGTCCCACTATAATGGGGACGGGGGCAGCGCTCTGGCGCAGTACGGCAGTGCACGGTGAAAGGCCGCCGGACTAAAAGTCCTGCATGTCCGACTTTTTAGTGCGGCGGCCTCTGAACGCAAACTGCCGTACTGCGCCGCCCCGTCCCCATTATAGTCAATGGGAACGGAGCGCCGAAACAGCGGAAGGACGGACCCGACAGGGTGAACAGCCTGCCGGATCCGTCCTGCCGCAAGTGTGAAAGTACCCTAAGAACCTCATATTTATCATAACAAATGTGGTATTAGCTTGTGCACAGTGTTTACATTTAGTGATTTGAGAGTGCAGTTATATTCAGTCTTTCCTTATTGTAAATGTCACTACAAGTGACATCTATCGATCATAATGTTGACAAAAGATAGCTTTATCTTTAATCATCCTCATTCACGCAGGAAACTTATCAATACATTTTCTTGGAAATGTGCCAATAACCCAGTGTGAAGGGGCCCAGGATTGGAAAATATGACTGCTTTCTACCCAAAACAGTGCCACACCTGTCCTCAGGCTACCTATGGTATTACAACTCAGCCCCATTCACGTCAGTGGAGCTCAGCTGCTATGCTTGCAGCAAATACCTGCAACTGAGACCCTCCACAAGACAACGTGTGATCGTACCCTTACTCAGAAAGACATTTTGATTTATAAGTAAGATTGATATTGAATATTGTACATTTTCTTACTGACCTTGTCCTTTTTATGACTACTTAAGATGGTCATACATGTTAGCTGACTATCGGAGGTAAGCATATTTCGCCTACAGCCGTCTTGCACAACCTCCTATAGCTCTGACAGTAATTATATAAGAACTTATTTCAGTGGACAGAGGGAAATTAGCTCAGCATGCACACTACCACTCCTTTTATTCTGTATGAGATTCCTGGAGATGCTGTACTCTGGCAGCCCAATAGAGAATAAGTGGAATGGCAGCACTCCTGCTTGACCTGCCATGCCATTCATTTGGGGGAACGGGAGCCCTGTTATGATCGGTGTCCCTTCAGTTGGCCCCCACCAATCACGTTTGTTCCTTGTCCTGTTCCTAGATGATAAGTTAATAGTTCGGCACAAACCCTATAAACAAAAAAAACCATGGGATGGGAAAGAAGCCTGTATACTTACTGAAGACCGGCAGTCACACTTGTCTTCTAACACTATTAGATCCAAGGCAAGTATAGGACTGGAATAAAGAAAATAAGTTGCATATTGTATAGTAGTGCAAATACGAGCATATAGGTTTAGGCAGTGGTAGCTTCACTTTCATTTAAATTGGATTGTCTCATGTATTTAAGATTACTTTCATTAACCCCTTAAGGACCGGGCTCATTTTCACCTTAAGGACCAGGCCATTTTTTGCAAATCTGACCAGTGTCACTTTAAGTGGTGATAACTTTAAAACGCTTTGACTTATCCAGGCCATTCTGAGATTGTTTTTTCATCACATATTGTACTTCATGATACTAGTAAAAAAAAGTCAAAAAAATTAATTTTTTTGCATAATAAAATACCTAATTTACCAAAAATTTGGAAAAATTAGCAAATTTCAAAGTTTCAGTTTCTCTACTTCTGTAATACATAGTAATACCCCAAAAAATTGTGATGACTTAACATTCCCCATATGTCTACTTCATGTTTGAATTATTTTGGGAATGATATTTTATTTTTTGGGGATGTTACAAGGCTTAGAAGTTTAGAAGCAAATCTTGAAATTTTTCAGAAATTTACAAAAACCCAATTTTTAGGGACCAGTACAGCTCTGAAGTCACTTTGCGAGGCTTACATAATAGAAACCGCCCAAAAATGACCCCATTCTATAAACTACACCCCTCAAGGTATTCAAAACTGATTTTACAAACTCCGTTAACCCTTTAGGTGTTGCACAAGAGTTATTGGCAAATGGGGATGAAATTTGAGAATTTCATTTTTTTGCCTAATTTTCCATTTTAACCCATTTTTTCCACTAACAAAGCAAGGGTTAACAGCCAAACAAGACTGTATCTTTATTGCCCTGACTCTGCTGTTTACAGAAACACCCCATATGTGGCCATAAACTACTGTACGGCCACACAGCGGGGCGTAGAGTGAAAGGTGCGCCGTATGGTTTTTGGAAGCCAGATTTTGCTGGACAGTTTTTTTGACACCATGTCCCATTTGAAGCCCCCTGATGCACCCCTAGAGTAGAAACTCCATAAAAGTGACCCCATCTAAGAAACTACACCCCTCAAGGTATTCAAAACTGATTTTACAAACTCCGTTAACCCTTTAGGTGTTGCACAAGAGTTATTGGCAAATGGGGATGAAATTTGAGAATTTCATTTTTTTGCCTAATTTTCCATTTTAACCCATTTTTTCCACTAACAAAGCAAGGGTTAACAGCCAAACAAGACTGTATCTTTATTGCCCTGACTCTACTGTTTACAGAAACACCCCATATGTGGCCATAAACTACTGTACGGCCACACAGCGGGGCGTAGAGTGAAAGGTGCGCCGTATGGTTTTTGGAAGCCAGATTGTGCTGGACAGTTTTTTTGACACCATGTCCCATTTGAAGCCCCCCTGATGCCCCCCTAGAGTAGAAACTCCATAAAAGTGACCCCATCTAAGAAACTACACCCCTCAAGGTATTCAAAACTGATTTTACAAACTTTGTTAACCCTTTAGGTGTTGCACAAGATTCAATGGAAAATAGAGATATCATTTCAAAATTTCACTTTTTTGGCAGATTTTCCATTTTAATATTTTTTTTCCAGTAACAAAGCAAGGGTTAACAGCCAAACAAAACTCATTATTTATGGCCCTGATTCTGTAGTTTACAGAAACACCCCATATGTGGTCGTAAACTACTGTACGGGCACACGGCAGGGCGCAGAAGGAAAGGAATGCCATACGGTTTTTGGAAGGCAGATTTTGCTGGACTGGTTTTTTGACACCATGTCCCATTTGGAGCCCCCCTGATGCCCCCCTAGAGTAGAAACTCCATAAAAGTGACCCCATCTAAGAAACTACACCCCTCAAGGTATTCAAAACTGATTTTACAAACTTTGTTAACCCTTTAGGTGTTGCACAAGATTCAATGGAAAATAGAGATACAATTTCAAAATTTCACTTTTTTGGCAGATTTTCCATTTTAATATTTTTTTTCCTGTAACAAAGCAAGGGTTAACAGCTAAACAAAACTCATTATTTATGGCCCTGATTCTGTAGTTTACAGAAACACCCCATATGTGGTCCTAAACTACTGTACGGGCACACGGCAGGGTGCAGAAGAAAAGGAATGCCATACGGTTTTTGGAAGGCAGATTTTGCTGGACTGGTTTTTTGACACCATGTCCCATTTGAAGCCCCCCTGATGCCCCCCTAGAGTAGAAACTCCCAAAAAAGTGACCCCATTTTAGAAAGTACGGAATAGGGTGGCAGTATTGTTGGTACTAGTTTAGGGTACATATGATTTTTGGTTGCTCTATATTACACTTTTTGTGCGGCAAGGTAACAAGAAATAGCTTTTTTGGCATGTTTTTTTTTTTGTTATTTACAACATTCATCTGACAGGTTAGATCACGTGGTAATTTTATAGAGCAGGTTGTCACGGACGCGGCGATACCTAATATGTATACAATTTTTTTTATTTATGTAAGTTTTATACAATAACTTCATTTTGAAAACCAAAAAATTGTTTAGTGTCTCCATAGTCTAAGAGCCATAGTTTTTTCAGTTTTTGGGTGATTATCTTGAGTAGGGTCTAATTTTTTGCGGGGTGAGATGACAGTTTGATTGGCACTATTTTGGGGTGCATATGACTTTTTGATCGCTTGCTATTACACTTTTTGTGACGTAAGATGGCAAAAAATTGCTTTTTTTACACAGTTTTTTTTTTTTTTTTTTTATGGTGGTCATCTGAGGGGTTAGGTCATGTGATATTTATATAGAGCCGGTCGATACGGACGCGGCGATACCTAATATGTATACTTTATTTTTATTTATGTACATTTTACACAATGATTTTATTTTTGAAACCAAAAAAAATCATGTTTTAGTGTTTCCATAGTCTAAGAGCCATAGTTTTTTCAGTTTTTGGGCGATTATCTTGAGTAGGGTCTCATTTTTTGCGGGATGAGATGACGGTTTGATTGGTACTATTTTGGCGTACATGCGACTTTTTTGATCACTTTTATTACCTTTTTTGGGAAGTAAGGTGGGCAAAATTTCAATTTTCTCATAGTTTTTATTTTTTTATTTTTATGGCGTTCACTGTGCGGGGAAAGTAACATGACCATTTTATAGATCAAGTCGTTACGGACGCGGCGATACCTAATATGTGTAGTGTATTTTATTTTTTTAATTTTTATTCAGTGATAAATGTTTTTTTTTTTTTATCTTAACTTTTTTCACTTTTTATTTGATTTTTTTGACCCAGACCCACTTGGTTCTTGAAGATCCAGTGGGTCTGATGTCTGTAAAATACAGAACAGAACCTATATAGGGTTCTGCACTGTATTTTACTTACACTGAACAGATCTATGCTTTCAGCACAGATCTGTTCAGCACCATGGACAGCAGGACGCCTGATCAGGCGTCCTGTTGCCATGGGAACCTTCCCCGTCTGCTCAGTTATGGTCAGAACTTCGCAGACGGGGAAGGGTAAGGACGGGGTTCTGGGGGGGCTGTCTGGGGGCTCTCTCCTTCTCCCATCGGGGGGCTGCAAAGGCACAGCAGCCCCCCGATCGGAGAGGGAGGGAGCTCCCTCTTACTGTTAACCTTTTCCATACAGCGGTCCGTACGGACCGCTGTATGGAAAGGGTTAAACGGCTGACATCGCATCAACGATGTCAGCCGTTTATACCAGGGTGCCAGCAATGTGCTGGCACCCTGGTATACCCACTGTACACCAACGATTATGCAATGGGAGGCGGGCGGGGGATCGCGATCCCGCCTGCCGCACCGCCCGCCTCCCGCAACGCCCCCACTGCATGCGACACCCCCCCTGCACCTCCCGCCGCCATCAAATCATACAGGGGTGCAGGGGGGGGTTAACAATATTGATTTCGGGCACTCTGAAGTTTCTGATCCCCGCGGTCAGGGAACGCGGGGATCAGAAACGGCAAAAAGCGCAGCAAACCGCAGGTCTGAATTGACCTGCGGTTTTCTGCGATCGCCGATACGGGGGGGTCAAATGACCCCCCCCTGCGTTGTTACGGGATGCCGGCTGAATGATTTCAGCCGAAATCCCGTTCCGATTAACCCCAGCGGCGCCGGAATTAAGATTTTAAGTTAGGACGTACCGGTACGCCCTTGGTCCTTAAGGACTCGGGAAATAGGGCGTACCGGTACGCCCTATGTCCTTAAGGGGTTAAAGGGGTATTCCACCTTTCCATCAGGTCAGTGAAGGTCCAATACTTGGCTGTTTGTAGCAGCCACCAGTACCGGGAAATATAATAGTGGACAGAACTGGAAGGAGAAGGCTCTGCTCTCTGTGCGGTGGCCATGTGGACATACTACTCCCATTTACTTCTGCTTCTGGCTCTGTCCTCTGATACCGGCGGCTACCACAAATAGCTGATCATTGGGGTGTTGGGCTCCCACCTATCTGGTATTGAAGATCTATTGGGAGGATAGGTCACCTACATCTAACAAAATGAAATATTACAGAATTCTGGTTTAATTTGAGACCTACAACTTGCGTACATGCTGTGAGATACATTCATTTTGTGTTTTTGGCACATTTTGAATCTTCTCAGAAAGGGGATTCGGCTTGTTAGGAAAGGCTGTGACTTACTGGCAAAGGGGCATGACTTAAGAAACACAGTATTATGGCACAAAGTAAGCCAAAATAATAGGTGGTATAATATTAGACAACAGCGTCTAAATATGCGCCAAATTTATCATCCAGCTCCACGGTGAAGGGTTGTGTGCATGTTTACCCTGATCAGTCTGTGTTTACACTGTATATATTATGATTAGAAGGCCTCCATTCAGCAAAATGGGCTTCCGTGATCCGTTTTTGTTTCCATGTGTCTTCCTTGATTTTTGGACGATCACCAGACATAAAGGAAAGTAAAAAAAGTTTGCCATGCAAATGATAGGAAAAAAACGGACACGGATGACAATCTTGTGTGCCTCCGTGTGTTTTAGCGGTCCCATTGACTTGAATGGGTCCGCGAACAGTTTTCTGCGAAAATAATAGGACAGGTTATATTTTTTTGACGGACTTGAACCACGGACGCGGATGGCAAACGGTGCATTAGCCGAGTTTTCAACGGACCCATTGAAAATCCCAAAAAACGGCGCAACGGACACTGAATAAAACAACGGTCGTGTGCATGAGGCCGAAAGGGTAGGTTCACACAGATTTCTGGAGGGAGGCTTTGAGGCAGATTTTCCTGCAGGTTTTTTTTTTTTTTTGCCAAAGCCAGAACTGGATTTAAAAAGCAATCGGAAATATAAAGAAAGGATCTATACTTCTTCCTGCTGGATTCACTTCTGCCTTTAACAGGAAAATCTGCCTTAAAAAGCTCTGTATGAACCTACCCTAAATCTGGCTCTTTGTACCGAATATATTTTTTTTAACGTTGAAGCAATTTTTTTTTTTTTTAACAACTTCCCCAGCAGAAATATGAAAGGGAAACTTGTATTACATACATCTTTATAGATACTGATGCATATTCAGTTTTTTAATCTGTTTTTATTCTCTGATTGGTTATTTTTAATTCAGTTTTCTTTGCACATTTTGCCTGAGCATTCAGCGATATGATTTATAGCAGCCTCGCGTCCATTGGAACCTGTAATTCCAGAGGTCTTTGATAAGGAACCTGTGTCCATCACCTATTCTCAACAATGGTGGAAAATAAATAAACTATATATATATATCTTTTATTTATTTTTTTGTAGATTAAAGGGGTTGTCCCACTTCATTAAATATGTTTTAACTAATTAATTTACCTCCACTGAGCATATCTTCTTATATATCTAATTTTCAAAAAGTTACCATTCGTCTAATAATTGCTTCTATTAGAACCCTTTGTTTATTCCTGTCTCCCATGGATACGGCCTCTTCTGGCTGGCCGCATCGCTGTGCCGCACCTGCGCACAACAGCTGAAGACATGGATCGGCCTGCCTCTCCATTATTACGAGACCGCGCACGTCCGTGCATGCGTAGTATATCCTGTGTGTCTGACATAGAGCTGCGCATGCGCGGACGTACGAACAGTTCGGGCGAGTCTGCGGAGTGAGAGGACGGACGTCGGAGAAATGCGATACTATTTCCTAAAAGGTAAGTGTAATAACTACTGGCCCACTAATCCACCAACGATTAGGGGGCAACAAATGGGGTTCATGGTGAATTCAAAGGGGGCAACTATAAAAAATGTATGTAGATTGGGGGCAACTATATAAAATGGATGTACACTGGGGCCAAGTATATGAATTTTATGGACACTGGGGCCAAGTATATGAATTTTAGGGACACTGGGGGGCAACTATATGAATTTTAGGGACACTGGGGGCAACTATATGAATTTTTTGGACACGGGGCAACTATATGAATTTTATGGAGACTGGGGGCAACTATATAAAATGGATGTACACTGGGGGCAACTATATGAATTTTATGGACACTGGGGGCAACTATATGAATTTTATGGACACTGGGGGGCAACTATATGAATTTTATGAACACTGGGGGCAACTTTATGAATTTTTATGGACACTAGGGGCAACTATATGAATTTTATGGACACTATGGGAAACTATATAAAATGGGGGCAACTGTATGAATTTTATGGACACTGGGGGCAACCATATAAAATGGATTCACACTGGGGGAAACCATATAAAATGGATTCACACTAGGGGCAACTATATGAATTGTATGGACACTGGGGGGCAACTATATGAATTTTACGGACACTGGGGGCAACTATATGAATTTTATGGACACTGGTGGCTACTATATGAATTTTATGGACACTGGGGGCAACTATGAATTGTATGGACACTGGTGATTGGTGTGGTTTGGATTATAAATATATGTCATATATAGAATGGTGGAGAGATAGTACAGGTGTAGGAGTGAAATAACACTGATATGTAGCAGAGCTAGGTATGCGCTGGAACATTCTCAGTGATGGGTGTGGTTGGGATTATCAATATATGCCATATATAGAATGGTGGAGAGATAGTACAGGTGTAGGACTGAAATAACACTGATATGTAGCAGAGCTAGGTATGCGCTGGAACATTCTCAGTGATTGGTGTGGTTGGGATTATCAATATATGCCATATATAGAATGGTGGAGAGATAGTACAGGTGTAGGACTGAAATAACACTGATATGTAGCAGAGCTAGGTATGTGCTGGAACATTCTCAGTGATTGGTGTGGTTAGGATTATCAATATATGTCATATAGAATGGTGGTGAGATAGTACAAGAGGAGGGTAATACACTGATATGTAGCTGAGTTGAATATGCACGTTATTACTGAAATGTAGTACAGCTCTAAATGGTAACAAATCTGCACTGTGCTGTTCAGTGATTTTTTTTTTATAGGAGACAAGAAAACTAATCATATGGATACTAGCAGACATGCATTTGGGCTGCAGTAAATTACAGTTTCTGCTGCACAAATAGGCTTTGGAATAGATATGAAAGGTTTTATGTGTAGTTAGTATTCAGGACATCCAAATGGTAGTCTCTAAAATCACTTTCCATTGCTCACTGAGTGATCAGAGTCCACAGCAGGAGAGATGAGCTTCAGCCAGACTGGTGAGTCATACTTTTCACATGAATGAGCACGCAGGACTCAGCTCTCAGTGTGATGTCATAAGGAGGCGTGGCCGGCCTTCACTCTAGCTGCCTAAGCCCGCCCAGCTTTAGAAACAGAAAAGCAGGAAGTGATTTGTGAAGTAACTGCAACTCTGGCTGATTTTGCAAGATGGGAAAACCCCTTTAAGGATGTAGAAATTCATCTGCCTGATCCTTATCTCCCCATCACATTAGTTGGTCAGCCAGTCCCACCAAAATCTGCAGGTTTAGCCAACATACATCTAATGTGTATGGCCAGCGTTGCTATCCTAATGTGCCATACTGCCGAAAACCCCATAGCAGGTCTCATTCAGTTTTTACTGCAATTTTTGTACTGTCACATTCTGATTTTCAGCTGCATAGCTTGAACAGGCAAAGTACAGGGTTTCAATCTGCTTTAATTGTACAAGCCTTGTGTCGAAAAACCAAATTGCAAAACTATGGCAAATTGTGATAAAACCACTACCGCCTTGTGAATTGCACAACGCAGGAACCGTCAGGCTATTCTACAATATTTGTGCTAGTGGCTGGGAGGGTGAAAACCTGAGTCTTTCAAGATTTTTACCCTTTTTATGGAAGTAGTTTAAAAAATTACATTTCCCAAAAATACATACACACAATATAATTGGAATAATTTGTTGTATTCTGACCAGACTGTCCAATTATGAAGGAAAAAAAAACATGAGCAAGACGGGGATTATAATGCTGCAAAAATATTGACCATGGTTTTGCTAAATCCAATACCTGCTTTACTTTATAAGATTATATAAGAGTACATTCTTACCTGTTCTTTAACACTATGCCCCAATAGCCGTTACCATGAGTGATCTCTCCAGTCAACTCAACTGTCTGTTTGGACACAAAGAGGTTGACGCATTACTATGGCTCCAGGTTACATTATTGATACGGTTGAAAAAAGACATAAGTCCATCAGGTTCAACCAAGGGATAGGTGAGAACGCGAATCCCAGAAGGAAGTGAGACCCAGATTTCTACACGTTTTCATAAGCATTAATGTTGTTTATTTTTAAGAATTCGTCTAAACCCTTTTTAGAACTGTCCACTGTTCCTGCTGTGACCACGTCCTGAGGAGGTCTATTCCACAGCTTCACAGTTCTTACAGTAAAGAAGCTTTGACGCTTCTGGAGACTGAACTTTTTCTTCTCCAGTCGGAGGCAGTGCCCCCTTGTCTTTTGGTTTCCACTACTGCATAAACTTAAACTTGGGACATTCCTTCTATAAACCTTGGAGCTATATGTCCTTCTATCGCTCAGAGCATAACTCGCACATGTGAATGACCTCCAAGTTCACCATAAGATTTGATAGCTGTTTCCTGGGACATTAGTCTAGGGCCACACGGTGACAGTTGTCCCAGGAAACAGCCTTATGATGAGACAATGATGTATGTCCATCAATGCTATGGTATTACACAATGTAAACAAGGAAAAGCCTATACAAATCAGCACGAATTTAGCATATCCAAAGTCAGTGAATTATTTATGTCATTCAACTATATGCTAAAACAAAATCACCCATTTTGGCTATTTTTTTTTTAAACTAATGGACAATTTCCGATGACTAAAATGGATGTGTATTGGTGCCTTCACACGCTGCAAATGTTATTGTAGAAATTTCCGAAACTGGAAATCACTTCCATTTACTTAAATGAGGCTTGCAGAAGTCCATGTGCTTGCTGCCCCATTTTAATGAATGGAACTTATTTTCAGTTGCGGAAATTTCTACAACAAAATCCACAGCGTGTGAAGGCACCCTAATCCTGGTGATCCCTAGTGGTAAAGCTTGAGTTTCCAGATGACACTGTAGGGTAAATATTATTCTTTAAGGCTGGGTTCACAAGTGGAAAAAACAAGACAGCAGATATCACCATCTTCACTAAGTTTAAATTGACATGCTGTGGATTTCAAATCTGCAATACCGGAGCTTTTTTACTGCGTTTTTTTATTTTTATTTTAAGGCAGCATGTAATGCGAATTCTCATCCAATGGTATCATACAACGCTGCTAAAATCATGCATGAAAATCCATGGCCGCAAATAATCAGTCACGTATGACCCCGGCCTAAGGGTCCATTTACACGTCCATTGTTTCTTTCCTGATCTGTTCCGTTTTTTGCGGAACAGATCTGGACCCATTCATTTTCAATGGGTCCTGAAAAAAAATCACACAGCACAATGTCAGTGTTTTTTTCAGGGCCCATTGAAAATGAATGGGTACAGATCTGGTCCAGATCTGTTCTGCAAAAAACGGAACAGATCAGGAAAGAAACAACGGACGTGTGAATGGACCCTTAATAGGGTTTTTTTTCGGCCAAGTATTTTGATACTAATATTGATTTGCCACTTTAAATACAAACTGGTTTAGGTTGGTTTTCTTTCAGTAAAAATATATTGACTTACCATGCTAGCGACGTATATCACTTCTGGTGTTTCCTTGTTTAGTGAGAGTTTAATGTTTACTGTGATTTGTGCTTTAGCTCCTTCAGGTGTAAATGAACAGTCATTTATGTCTGTAGGGGTCAAGCTTAAGTAGATGATATTTCCATACTGTAAAAAATAAGAAAATCATATATTTCACTATTCTTTCAACTTTAAGAAACACAAAAATGTACTCCTCTCAGGGAACCACAGAAGATGATTAAAGAGCCTCTATCAGCACAATCAACCCTATTAAACCAGGCATGCTGCCTGGTAGGGTTGATCCTGTTAATTAAAACAATAACTGTCTTGTGATAATCGGTTGTGGCGTTCCAGAGAAAATAAATGTTATTCTTTATGCAAATTATCTAGCACTGACACTTGTAAAATAAAATCTATGTCTTTATTAAGTCATAATATAAAAAAAAAAACATAAACAATGGAGATCCGGAGTACCTCCAGTATGTGCCATGCTACTCATGTATTACTGCAGGTAAAAGTCCAAGATCATGGTTGGTCTGCGACACATGACAGGAATATGGAGGTATAGAACATGAAAATCTGTTTCTAACAAACTAAAACATAGAAGCAGCCCTGTACCTCACATGGATCCTGAGATCTGCCCATTCATTGTTGCAATTGCTCTGTTAGATTTATTTCAAGCTGGCACCTCAGGGGCATGTCCTTTTTTAGGGGGCATGTCCCTTGTGCTGCAGCTGGTAGCAGTTGAAGGATGGAACTGAGCATGTATGTCAATGAGCTGGAAAGAGATTTTAGAAAAAGGGCAAACAGCAGGTGGCGCTATACAGAGAGATTTCAGTGAATAATTTGGTGACTAAACTCAATTTTTAATATGCATTAACAAAAATATTCAGATCCCCAGGGGCTTGAAAAATGTTGAATATTTTTCTTAGGAGAACCCTGTTAATGTCCGTTTCTTTCGCCTCTTGCCAAAAAATGTCAGAAGGGTTCCCTTTTGAACTTAGAGAACAAAAACATTTCTGTTTTTATAACCAATATCTTTTTTTGCCCTGACCAAAAAAAAAAAAAACATAAATACATATAATTCAACTGTGACCAGCAAGGTTTAGGCCAGGGATCAGCAACCCCCAACATTCAAGCCGTTCTAAAATTACAACTTACAAAAACAACCAAACCCATGTACATGCTGGGAGTTGTAGTTTCACAGCAGTCGCCAAAGGTTGCTGAACCCTGGTTCTACAGTAGGTTTCCACCTGGACATGTTTTCATACAGAATTCATGATATGTTCAGAGCGGAAGATGAATTACGAAGATGTTCTTCTCTAGAAGCATTGGTAATATCGTGCCACATGGAGTATCTAAATGGCAGCACAGTGGCTCAGTGCAGCACTGGGGTCCAACCAAGGACTATATGTGCATGGAGTTTGTATGTTCCCCCCATGTTTGTGTAGGTTCCCCAGGATACTATAGTTTTTTCTAGCGCTTCATCAGGGACAAGGCCTGATGTCAATGATGGCAATCTCCTCAGCGCAGCAGAATATGTTAATTAGAGAATGCCCATGGCTCCATAGTACAGAGCTGTGAGAACTGTATTTGCTGCTGTCTTGGACTTTAGACTCTTCACTGTAATTATCTGCCAGTTCACATCTAACCTTACACCTCTGACTACCTTACAGATAAATATGAAAATTCTCATCTAACAAATCTGACAGAGATTTAGGTTTTTACGGCATACATTTATTTAGAAATTGTTCCTAATAGTCACTCAACTCTTTCTTATCAAGGAATATGATTTATCTAAATACCTAAAAGGAGAAAATCTGAATTTGTCATCTGCCACTTTTGGGCCTGTGATAACTAAGTGCGGTAGAAGATATGGAAGTATCAGAATCAAATCACCTACAGTTGTACTTTACAGAGCTGTCCTGCTACAAAAACTTACCTATCCAACCACTAGAAGGGGGCCCATATTCCCCAAAGTAAATGGTGTGCAGCTTTGTCCTCCCCTTCATTCAAATGGGGCAACATGAATCCCCATTCTAGTGATCAGTGGGATTCCTAGCAGTCAGACCCCCACAGTGCAGACATCTATCCCTTTCCCTGTGGTTAGAGGATAAGTTGTTGTAATGGGACTACTCTTTTTAAAGGTACCTCTCACTTTCCCAACGTCTAAAATTTATAGTGACATAATAGAAGTTTTGATCGGCGGGGGTCTGGGTGTGGAGACCTGAACCAATTGTTTAATAAAAAAAAAAGGTGGAGATGTGTCCCCTCATTTCTGATCAGTTGGCATTGAAAAGCTGAGGACAGCTGGGTGGTTTACGGATTAATAGCAAGCGTTAGGGCTTTTAATAAAAACCATACACTTGACTCACCGGGGGCAGGCTTTCTGTGGCTCCAAAGGGGCACAGTGCCCAACTGATTGCTTATGCTCATTTGTTTTAGCAGTCGGTGGAAGTCTCAGCATCTGGACCCCCAAAAGTACTGGCATGTCTCGATAACATGACAGAAGTTTGTAAAAATGATAGGTGCCCTTTAAGATAAGTATATATTTTTTTACATGGGGTCAGGAAGGTTCCGTTACTGAGTGTTTGTTTATGAAACAACTTTAATGAAATGGCAAAGAAAGAAAAGTACTTACCTGACTGACAAGATTACCCAACAATAGTGCGGGAACTTGCACCTGTAAACCAATAAAACATGTATTTCAGGAGGGTGCACAACATTATTTTATCACAGGTTAATGAACTCAAGCCACGACAGACAGTAAATGAATGGCCCCTGTATAGCCTGCCACCAATTCCTGAAAATGTATGTTTCGAGATAAGTAGCACTGTGGAAAATATCATAGGTAATTAGCTGTTGGACAATATTAATGGCAAAAGGGCAATGCTGCACATATTTAATTAATATAATTTGGGGAATCATTACTTTAGGATTATATAACTGGTGAGGTAAAGAGCACTACCCTCTACAATAAAAAAAAGCACGAGGGTGGTTGCACATGCAGCATGTTTTGGGAAATAGGCCACCGTTCTTGTGAAGCTTTTTGATGCTGTTTTTGGAGCACATGCCAGAAATATATATTCAAAAGAGATGGGAAGAGAGGAGAGTCTTAAAGATCCTGGTCCAAGTACTAAGTCTGTAACAGGGACCCCTACCCACCATATGCATACTGGTGTCTTATTATTTAGCAGAGGAGTTCTTGTACCCCTTCAGGTTCCTGGACTTGGTGAAAACTTCTACTTCTAAACCCCTATAGTCTCTCCTGGATGAGAAAAACAGGGGAAACTCGAAAAATTAGAATATCGTGCAAAAGTCCATTTATTTCAGCAATGCAACTTAAAATTAGAATTTTGTGAAAAGGTTCAATATTCTAGACTCAAAGTGTCACACTCTAGTCAGCTAATTAATCCATACCCCCTGAGCAAAGGGGACCTGAGATTGTGACTTTGGGGTTTCATAAGCTATAAGCCATAATCATCCAAATTATAACCAATAAAGGCTTGAAATATCTCGCTTTGCATGTGATGAGTCTATCTCATATGTTAGTTTCACCTTTTAAGTTGCATTACTGAAATAAATGAACTTTGCACGATATTCTAACTTTTCGAGTTTTACCTGTATAAAGCAATCCCTTCTACTTCTCTTTTCTGTTGGATCCACTTCTGGCTTTGGCACAAATAAATTGCATAAAAAAAAATAGCGACATTTATCCAAAAATGGCGTGTGAAACCATTATGTATAAGTTATTGAAAGGACTTTTTCCTTTGAGTGGTTAAATATTGTGGTGTCTTAGATCTGAGTGACAATGTGGTTATCAGTACCAGTCCTACTGGACCTGTCTATATTATAGATGGCACACACACCAGTTTTGATAAATCTCCCCCATTAATTCTGCTCCCATAAGGTCTTAGTGATGGGAGTACAACATGTACACACGTAATGGAAGCTGCCGTGCTCACTCCCATTGTCCTTTCTCGGGTCTGGTGTAATTCAGAGATACCTTGGCAATCTGGAGCATTAGAGTGAATATGTCACCAGGCTTATGCTGCACTATCTGAGAGCAGCATAACGTAGGGACAGAGACTCCACAATGTGTTACTTGTCTTCTTGACATGCTTCTCATAAAAGCACAGTTTTAGCTGCTGCTGGCTCCTTGTAGTCATAAGTTCTGCCCATCCCCATGATTGACCGTTTTCTCTCTATACCGTGCACATGGAGAAAGCTATCAATCAGTGGCAAGCTCGTGAATACTGATGACTACACAGCATTGTATGACTCCAGCATCTGCTGCCGCTCCACCAATAAAAAGTGAGTTTATGAAAAGTATGGCAAGAAGAAGATAGCGATATGCCACTGGAATCCTCTGTATAGGTAATCAGTATCTGGCTGGAAGGAGTCTGACACCGATCAGCTGTTTGAGAAGGCATCGACGCTCGTAGTAGCAATTCGGCCTTTTTTTTTGGCTCACCAAGCACATCTCCGTACATTGTATAGCAACTGTGCTTGGTATCACCACCTGGCCCCTTTCACTTGAATGGGGCTGAGCTGCTCCAAGGCCATATGACCAATGAACGTGTCGTCACTGGCCTCTGGAAAGCTGTGAGAAGGCCTCAGCACTACTGCGAGCGACGGCGCAAGTAAAAGCACTTTAAGGCCTCATGCACACGACCGTTGTGTGCATCCGTGGCCGTAGTGCCGTTTTCCGTTTTTTATCACGCACCCATTGACTTTCAATGGGTCCGTGGAAAAATCGGAAAATGCACCGTTTGGCAGCCGCATCCGTGATCTGTGTTTCCTGGCCGTGAAAAAAATATGACCTGTCCTATTTTTTTCACGGCCAACGGTTCACGGACCCATTCAAGTCAATGGGTCCGTGAAAAATCACGGATGCACACAAGATTGTCATCCGTATCCGTGATCCGTGTCCGTTTTTCCTATCATTTCAATGGCAAACTTGACTTAGATTTTTTTTTCATTTTTCATGTCCGTGGATCCTCCAAAAAACAAGGAAGACCCACGGACGAAAAAACGGTCACGGACCTACGGACCCCGTTTTTGCGGACCTTAAAAAAAAACGGTCGTGTGCATGAGGCCTAAGGCAGTTTTTTTACATCGGTGTATTTAATTAAAAACCAGGATCGGGTCCAAGATCCAGGAGAGGGACAAGTGTTCCCATTATAATTTTTCTCCACAGTATTGGTTTTGGCTTACATATACTGACTTGTTACAAACTCTTCAAGTACATCTGTCTGCAGATTTGTCCCTATGACACTGGCTGACCCATTACTTGTACGCTTGGCAGCTGAAGACATCTGTGTTGGTCCTATGTTCATATGTGACCGAATTGCTGAGAAAAATGATGTTTTAATATATGCAAATAAGCCTCTAGGAGCAAAGGGGGCGTTGCTATTACACTTAGAAGCTCTGCTCTCCCTGCAACTGCTCTGCCCTCTGAATTTTGATTGACAGGGCCAGGCATGACTACATTTTCACTGCCTGTTCCTGTCAAGTAAGGTGCAGAGAGCCCGGCAGTTACAGAGAAAGTTGAGCCTTTAGGTATAACAGCCATTGCTCCTAATGCATCATTTGCATATACAAAAACTTCATTTTTAGCAGCTACGCAGGCACATATGAACATGGGACCAACAGAGGTGCCTTCAGCTGCCAAGTGCACATGTAACAGGTCAGCCAGTTTCATGTGTGCGAAGAAGCCCCATGGGAAAACTTGTGGTGTAGGGTGATGGCAAGCTGTAGGAAAACACAAAGATTAATCATGAGTGAAAATTGCCTGTGAACTTTTCGGCCTTGCATCACGTCCTCTGAAATAAGCCACACATTAAACAACTTTGTAAGAACAACGCCAAGCAGCACAGAAAGAGTTTTCTTTTTACATTTTCATATTCTTCCACAATATCAATGCGTATGAAGTTTATTTTTTATCTGA
Source organism: Bufo gargarizans (assembly GCF_014858855.1). NCBI lineage: Eukaryota > Metazoa > Chordata > Amphibia > Anura > Bufonidae > Bufo > Bufo gargarizans. Next base: position 72,159,246 of record NC_058085.1, on the reverse strand, counting down.
AACATTTCAAATTCGACATCCAAATGTATGAAACATAATCTGTATTGGAGATGTTACCGTATATTGAGAAGTTTTGCATGCAAGTGTCAAAATGCTTTTAAGCATGCCGTTTGTCATTCCAAAAGCCGAAACATCACTGTTTGCCAGTTCGACATTCTCGTCCGAGCATTCAGATCCTTCTTCAGTATGTAACTAGAACAGAAAGATGAAACCATTTTTATTCAAACTCTGAACTTCATGCATTCGCCAAATAAGTAGATCAGCCTGCTAATGGAAGGTAATGAAACAGACGTTATTCCTTCCTTCTCAGAAGGTGATTTCAATCGGCCGTCTACTTGTTTGGCTACAAACACTAACAACACGTGGCTTGCAAACGGGGAGTCGCCTATTCGGTGCTTGAGAAATGCCCACAACAGCTGGAGAGCCGCAGTTTGCCCATCCCTGCCCTGTGCTAAAATGCGCAGGGCACAGACTCTTTTGTTTATCATAACACCGAGAGCTTCTCAGATTATACTAATCAGTGCACTGTTTCTCTGTGGGGATTATTCTCTCACCGCAGTTTTCCACCTTTTCACTACCACTATTAGGGTACAGCCACACGGTCAGGGTTCCTGATGCAGTTTTGGAAGCCAAAACCAGCAGTGAATTAAAAAACAAGCAGAAGTTGTATCTATCCTGCATACGTTTTATGATCCACTCCTGATTTTGGCTTACAAAACTGCATTCATTAACCTGATTGTGTGGCCGTACCCTTATAAGAACATCTTCCTCTTACAGCAACAGTAAACTGTCGGTGGATTACCTATCTATGGTGGGGTTTTTCTCATTTGTGCTAAAGCATACACAGCATAGAGTTTTGATGGCATAGTACTGCTGAAAGGGAACAAAAATCAGTTTTGCATAAACATTGAGTTTGAAAAAAAATTGCAATAGACGTATCATTTTGAATGATAAATTGGATGCATAAATAAATCATTAAAAAAAGGGGCTTGTAATCTAAAAAAATGTTTGAAAAGTGTAATCAACATTCAATTGATAAGATAGAAATGCAATGGAAAAAATAAATAAAAAACCTTACACAACAGGTTCCTCGAAAAAGGTCATTATCTGTGTGCACCTCCTTTATTTCCAGGTTACATGGTTTACCACCTATCATCTGAGCATCTGTAAGATAGCAATGAAGGATTAAACTGTGTTTTTGTGACTTATGTTATATAGCTTAATTTACAATGTAAACTTATTTTCTCCCAAAAAATTGTGGACTACAGTATATCAAGCAACACAATAATTTTGAGATGTACATCACTTATATAATTAGGGTCCGTTCACACATCTGTATGAATGGGTCTGCATTGGTTCTGCAATTTTGTGGAACAGGTGCAGACCTATTCATTTCAATAGGGGCGCAAAAGATGCGGATAGCACACGGTGTGCTGTCCGCATCCATAGTTTCGTTCCACGCCCCCGCAAAAAGGAATAGGCATTTCTATCACAGGGCCAGCCATGTGCAGTCTGCGAAATGCGGAACGCACATGACCGGTGTCATTGTATTGCGGACGTGCGAATGGGCCCTTATTGCCAGGGCTGCCATCAGGGCAGAACTGGTGGCATTCTCATCTGGGGCCTGATGACAATCCTAAGCTTGGGGAGGGGAGGGTCAACAGCCAATGTAGTTATAACATTCTGACGGGAGCATCAATTAGGCCAGCAGTAGCAGCTGCCCTCCTAAATTCAACTGTATCACCATCCTCAGGACTGCAATACAGTTGAAAACTGTGGTGGGGCACAGTACACAGTGGCTCCCTTATAGGCCTTGGTCTACTAGGCTTAAAGACATCCCAACTGCCAGCGCACGGATGCAGGCCTCTCAGGCCGGGAGGATGGCTGCTCTACAGATGGCGTTGGAAAATAGGACCCAAGTGAGTATGAGTTTTTTTTTCTTCTCCTTTCACCTGCCCACTTGGGGACATGTCTATTACAGGGAACATTATAGGGCATTTCTGGGGGCACAATGGGGACATATCCAATACTGTGTGTATTGCTGGAAACACTAGCTCATTACTGGGGTTGACATGGGGACACGTCTAATACTGAGGGTACTATGATAAATAGGGCACAGTAGGGGCATTATTAATACTGGGCAAACAATAGGGGGCAGTAATGTTGCTGCAAGTACTATAGGAGCACTTTTAATACCTGGGGCAATATAGGGGACATTATTATGGGTGCATGACAGAAGGATTTATTCTACTAGGGTAATATAGGGGAATAATTATACTAGAGGCATGCTAAGTGGCATCACTATTACTGGGGACACTATAGAGGCATTAATATTACTAGGGCATTTTAGAGGGCACTATCGGGGACATTATTACAACCATTTTTCTGCAATATAGTTTTTGGGGGCAAAGTAGGCAGTGTTGGGGTGGTACCAGGGTGAGGAGTTTGTGGTGAAAAGGTGGGCAGGATGATAAGACAATTGTGTAATAAACTCTGCAGAAATGAGGCATGGCTGAAAGACGTCCTAGTGCAAAAATTCAGCTCGGCCCCCCTTTCCTGTTACATGAGGATTTTATTGCACTGAATGACATCTATGGGGACACTCAGGGAATATCTGCAACACATAGGGGGATGCTGTTGTGAGCTTGAGAATCCGCAGCATTTTGTGCTGTAAAGGAATTGGATTTCTTAAAGCCTCATTCCTGTTGGAGATTTGTGTCTTATTTAACAATTTACTTTTTTGCCTGTGTGTGATATACAACTTTTTATTTTTTAAATATTTGTTTGCTTCTATGCCTTTTTTGCAACAATTTTCATAATTGAGGCATAACTGTTACTGCAACTGTTTCTAACAATTATGGCAAAACTTCCAATTGTGCTGCAGTTAGAAAAATATGGCAAAAAATGGTGCTTGTTGTGTGATTATGAAAAAAACTTTAGAAAAAATTGTGACAACAACAAACAAACAAAAAAAAATAATAATATTTTACAAGAAGAGTCAAAAGAGAGATGTTTATGGGGGGGGGGGGGGGACGACGACTCACCAGCCTGCGAGATCTACGGTAGCTGTCTCTGTAGAAGGCCTCAACTAGCGGGTGGGCTTTCTGTGCACTGAGCTGAGCAGAAGGACCTGACTGGTTGTTGGGTCTACTCTCCTGGACAGAGCTGCCACTTTTTTATACTGTTTGTTTAGCATCCTTAGTAGTCACCCAGCATGGTGTGGGGGTGGCCCAGTTGCGCTTACTGCCACTACGACTCCTATAGCTGCCCTACTGAGAAGTGTACATAAAGCTTACAGTTTAAAAAGTACTTCTTACCTGCGAATGACTTGGCAGCACAATTTATTTCCTTCAGGACGACCTTCAATATATTCTTCACCTAAAGTGTTAACAACATCAGTTATTTATGCAGTAAAACAGAAGATGCTTCGGAGTTGTAAGGGAACAATAATTCCACTCTTCAGTAAATTCTGCCTATTTTACCTGTTTGGCCTGAAACAATGTTTGTGTTCTGCTGTCGCTTGTGATCTACTCAACTGTTTAATTTTCCAAGGTCTCTGGCCCAGATTTACTAATGTATCTGTGTAAAAAAACTGCCTAAAAAAGTGCTGCAAATTAGTGTATGTAGGGTTTGTACACTTTTTTTTTTTACGACATGCTCAACAAGCAGGTGGGGCCTAAGATGCACCATTTTGCACCCAAATTGTGCCATAATTGTGATGTAAAAATAGGTAGTTGGTATAGATTCACATAAAACTTTCTATCCCTGTACCAGATTTATCATCCAGCCTGAACCACTGGGATAAATCTGGTGCAGGTCTAGACGGCTGGTCTAATCTTACACAGTCTTCACCGTTAGTAAATCTGGGCCTCTGATTTTCTTCTGTTTACTTTGTTGACATTAGTTTTATTCTACATGTATGTGGTACTGTAATGACCTTGTTTAGCTACAAGATGGAGCCAAAATGGGCAGAAGAGTGTATATTAAAGTGTAACTGCCTTTTTTTTTTTTTTATGTGTAGGGGAAGCAGTCAGTGTGGAGTGTGTCTACACAGTTAAAGGAGCACTCCCACAACATTTTTTTTATTCTCTGACCTGATGCATGGCGCATGATATAATCTGTAGTGAAGGTAATCTTCTCCTCAGTGACTGTATTATCCCCTCCCTTCTAATTTCTAGCTGTGTCATGTGACCAACTCTGATCTCCAACTGACACAGGACAGGAAGTCAGTTACTGCTGAGAAGCAGAAGGGAGGGGATAGCTCATCAGTACAGACACTGGTAAGAAGATTACATTCAGTACAGATTACATCATGTACCTTTCAAACAGGTCAGAAAATACAGCATTTTGCGGGACTTGTTATTTAAATAAACAGAAGACACAGAGCATTGCTAAGGCATAAAAAGGCACTTTAGAGCTATTTTTCTAATAGAAATGTATGATTTCTGTAATTAAAGTATCATTGCCCATATACATTACAAAAAAGAAAAAAAAAGAATGACAGTTATACTTTGAAAGGGTTATCCTGAAAAAAAAAAAGTGATTTACTATCAGGATAGGTCATCAATGTGAGATCGGCAGGGGTCCGACACCAAGGACCCTCGCAGATCAGCTGTTAGAAGAGACCCAGCGCTCAATGAGCACCGCAGCTTCTTCTTATGGCCATGTGACATCACTGTACATTGGTCAGATGGCCTAGTTGCAGCTCAACCCCATTCAAGTCAATGGGGCTGAGCTGCAATACCAAGAACTGCCACTATATGATGTATGGCGCTGTCATTGAAACAGCTGATTGACGGGGATGCTGGGACTTGGATCCCCGCTGATGTGATAATAATGACCTATCCTGAGGTTACGTCATTATCTTTGCCAGGGTAACCCTTTTACTTTTGGGATCTGGAGGTTGTTGCCTCCAGTACATCACCCTTTGTTTTATAAATCTTAAGTTTGCTTTTGAGTCCAGCATTTTGTAGGTAAACCCCTATCTGTATCTGTGTTCATGGGTGCTTTTAATTTGACTGTACAGTATTTGGCAGCACTGTAGTTACAGTAATGAGGGCACATTTGTCAGCAGAAGGCTCTGTATTGATGGTAGCAGCAGGATAGCTGGTTTCTGATAGTGACGATGGGCTACTAAAGCAATGAGCCAAAGTAACCTAAATCTCATGGGCTCAATACAAAATATGTAACATGGCCCCCCCGTTGTGTGTGCTGTGTATTATACTGGTGTCTTTTTATGTGGCTGAGCGGCCTTTTGCCTCCTTGAACCCCTTGAAAGATTTCTGTGCAGTAAACCTTGCAGTCTTTGGGAGAACTTGCCATGATGGGTTGGGACGAATTAAGAAGAAAAATGGATGAGACATTACTTTTCAGTCATTCAATTAGAAATGCTTATTCTGACAAAAATCAGTGTCTTCTAGTATGTGATTAAATCTCTTTTATAAGCAAGTAAGGTAGTTTTGCATTGATTCTTTGTAGGGTGTAACAGTATGTGCCTATGGCACCAAAATACCTTGTCCCAACCCGGATCACTAGTGCCATTTCAGAGGTGAGAATGCGCCTTTATTAAGCAGTGTTTACCAGTTCGTGGAGTGATAAGGTCTCCAGTGTACATTTTCATGTTTTATTTATACTGGTTTCTGTGTAGCCCCCATTTCCTGTCATATATTGCCCCGAATGCATCAGTCAACAACTTGTGCAACTGCCTGAAGCTCCTGCTTCTTGCTCTGACACTATATATATATTTTTCTTATGCTATGTTAAAGAAGACATACTTACAGTTAACGTTACAGCATTTTCAACCGATGTCAAAAGTGCATTAAGTAAGTTGAGGTTACTGCTCAATGCAGGATTGCTGAAAGAATTAGTAATGAAATAATCATTAGCAACGATAGTAAAAAAGAAAACCTTTTTTTTTCTCTCAAAGTCCTTTCTGGACACATAAATGCTTGGCAGAGCCAGGTGTGCATGTATATAGAGGGGCCAGGAGAGAAAGGTGACAGCCATTTAATTTGTATGGCTAGCTTTAGCTGTTCCAAAATTTCATGAAGCTGCCTACTAATCCTTAGGCCCCTTTCACACGGGCGAGTATTCCGCGCGGATGCGATGCGCGAGTTGAACGCACTGAATCCGGACCCATTCATTTCTATGGGGCTGTTCACATGAGCGGTGATTTTCACGCATCACTTGTGCGTTGCCTGAAAATCACAGCATGCTCTATATTCTGCGTTTTTCACGTAACGCAGGCCCCATAGAAGTGAATAGGGTTGCGCAAAAATCGCAAGCATCTGCAAGCGAGTGCGGATGCGGTGCCATTTTCACGCACGGTTGCTAGGAGACGATCGGGATGGAGACCCGATCATTATTATTTTCCCTTATAACATGGTTATAAGGGAAAATAATAACATTCTGAATACAGAATGCATAGTATAATAGTGCTGGAGGGGTTAAAAAAAATTAAAAATAATTTAACTCACCTTAATCCACTTGCTCGCGCAGCCGGCATCTCCTTCTGTCTTGATCTTAGCTTTATGTAGCAACAAGGACCTTTGGTGACGTCACAGTCATCACATGATCCTACACATGAGCTTTTACCATGGTGATGGATCATGTGATGACCGGAGTGACGTCACCACAGGTCCTGTTGCTACACAAAGCTAAGATGAAGACAGAAGGCTACGCGAGCAAGTGGACTAAGTGAGTTAAATTTAATTTTTATTTTTTTAACCCCTCCAGCGCTATCTTACTATACATTCTGTATTCAGAATGCTATTATTTTCCATTATAACCATGTTATAAGGGAAAAATAATACAATCTACAGAACATGTTTGGGTACCAAACATGCACGATTTTTCTCACGCGCGTGCAAAACGCATGACAATGTTTTGCACTCGCGCATGTTTCCACAACGGCCGTGTGAAAGAGGCCTTAGGGTACGGCCAGACGGTCAGGTTTCCTGATGCAGTTTTGGAAGCCAAAATAAGGCGTGGATCATAAAAGATGAGAAAGTACAAAGGATAGGTGCAGCTTCTCCCCCTTTTTTTTTATTCATTCCTGTTTTTGACTTCCAAAACGACATCAGGAAACCTGACCGTGTGGCTGTACCCTAGGCTGTGCAGGTAACATGTGCCCTTTTTAATTATTAGCATAGTCACTTTGCAGCAGCATATGGCTCCATGCACACAGATGTATTGCGCTTCCATTTGACTGAAAAGTTTCCAGTATATTCAATAAATGTTTTTACTAATGCAGCAGTTATGTAGATGCATTCATTATAAATTGGGTAGCCCATATAGCGAGAAAATAGACATACCTATTTCTCAGAATACTTACCCAATTACTTCTAACTTAATTTCTGGGTTCGCTGATGTGCCAAGAAGACTACAACCACTTTTCAAATAAGTCGATAACGGAGCAATTATGGTTATCTTGATATTAACTGCCGGGACCCTTGGAAACAACAAAATACACGATTGATGGATTAAGTTTCTTTGCTCTTACTTATGTAAACAACCCAAGCATACTTCTGAAACCACTGCCGAAAAAACTCTGATAAATAGTATCACATTAAACCATAAGAACTGTTTGCTCTTCTCCCTGCCACATGTGTGTTTAGGGCATTTTTTTGGCCGGAAGTTGCTTCAAAATGACCATGTAAACTGCGCTTTTTATGTAGTTTTTTTTTCTCCTATAGTGAAAGAGCGTCAGAACTGCACAAAAAAAGGCCACCTAATTAACCAAGTAACAAAAACAACAATGGCCAAAAAATAAATAAAAATGTGTGTCCTGTGTTTTAAAATTCCCATAGACTTTGGGTTGACGTCTGGAGCTTGTGATTTTACTGTAAAAACTGCAGGTGCAAAAAACAGCCCTTTAAAACTACAGAAATACACTACCCAAAACGTACATGTGAACCTCCCTTAAGTCCCTTTTACACGAGCGAGTTTTCTGCGCTGGTGCAATGCGTGACGTGAACGCATAGCACCCGCACGGAATCCTGACCCATTCATTTCAGTGGGTCTGTGTGCATCAGTTCTGCATTGCGGGAAAAACGCAGCATGTTCTATAGTCTGCGTTTTTCACGCAGCCCTGGCCCCATAGAGGTGAATGGGGCTTCAGTGAAAAACGCATTGCAGCCAGAAGCAAGTGCGGATGCGATGCGTTTTTCACTGATGGTTGCTAGGAGATGTTCAGCCTTCAGTTTTTATCACGCTTGTGAAAAATGCATCAAAACGCATTGCACTCGCGCGGAAAAAACTGAACGCAATCGCAGACAAAACTGACTGAACTTGCTTGCGAAATGGTGCGAGTTTCACTGAACGCATCCGGACCTAATCCGTCATGCTCGTGTGAAAGGGGCCTTAAAGGGGATGTCCAGGAAATAAAATGCTTTACAGGGTCTTTGGCTGCAGGATGATCTAGACTCTAAGGCCCCTTTCACACAAGCAAGTATTCCACACAGGTGCAAGCATGATGCGAACGCATTGCGCCCGCACTGAATCCGGAAACATTCATTTCAATGGGTCTCTGTACATGAGCGTTGGTTTTCATGCATCACTTGTGCTTTGCGTGAAAATTACAGCATGTTCTATATTCTGCGATTCTAACGCAACGCTGGCCCCATAGAAGTGAATGGGGCTGCATGAAAATCGCATCCCATCCGCGCATTTTTCACTGATGGTTATTAAGGGCTTGTTCACACAAACGTTCCGTATACAGAACAATTCATTTCAATGGGTCCGCAAAAACAACGGAAGTTACTCCGTGTGCATTCCGTTTCCATATGTCAGTTTTTCCATTCCGCAAAATTTTGAGTCATGTCCTATTATTGTCCGCAAATCACGTTCCGTGGCTCCATTGAAGTCAATGGATCCGCAAAAAATAACAGAATGCATCTGTATGTCTTCCGTGTCCGTTTTTGCCGAACCATCTATTGAAAATGTTATGCCCAGCCCAATTTGCAATGTACTTACTGTTTAAACATAATTGTATGGTTCCGTTTCCAATCCTCAAAAAACAGATCACAAACAGAAAAAATGGAACGGAAGTCGAAACAGTACTGAAACAAAAAAACGGAACAACGGATCCCTTAAAAACAGACTGCAAAACCATACAGTCGTGTGAACGAGCCCTAAGAGATGTTGTTTGTAAACATTCCGTTTTTTATCACACACGTGAAAATCGCATTTAATCGCATTGCACCCGCGTAATAAAAACTGAACGCAATCGCAGACAAAACTCACTGAACTTGCTTGCCAAATTGCGCATTTTTTCCGGGCCTATTCCGCTCACACTCGTCCGCAAGGGGCCTAAGGCCTCTTTCATACGAGCGTGACGGATTGGCTCCGGATGCGTTCAGTGAAACTCTCACCATTTTGCAAGCAATTTCAGTCAGTTTTGGCCTCATGCACACGGCCATTGTTTTGGTCCGCATCCGAGCCGCAGTATTTGTGGCTCGGATGCAGACCCATTCACTTAAATGGGGCCGCAAAAGTAGCGGACAGCACTCCATGTGCTGTCAGCATCAGTTGCTCCATTCCTTGGTCTTCCTATTCTTGCGGACAAGAATAGGCAGTTATATTAATGGCTGTCTGCACCGTTCCGCAAATTGAGGAACGCACACGGACGCCATCCGTGTTTTGCGGATACGCAATTTGCGGACTTCAAAACACACAACGGTCGTGTGCATGAGGCCTTTGTATGCAATTGCGTTTAGTTTGTTTCCGCGCGGGTGCAATGCGCTTTGATGTGTTTTATAACGCACGTGATAAAAAACTGAAGGTTTACAAACAACATCTCTTAGCAACCATCTGTGAAAAACGCATCGCACCCGCACTTACTTCTGGATGTGATGCGTTTTTCACTGAAGACCCATTCACTTCTATGGGGCCAGGGCTGCATGAAAAACGCAGAATATAGAACATGCTGCGTTTTTTTCCCGCAACGCAGAACTGATGCGTGAAAAAAAAAAAATGTGCACAGACCCATTGACATGAAAGGGTCAGGATTCAGGGCGGGTGCTAGGCATTCACGTCACGCATCACACCTGCGCGTGAAAGAGGCCTAAATGTATGGTGAGCAAGTTTAGTTTACCAGTAAAATGACCCACGGAAGAAGTCTTAAAAAAAGTATGACTCCAGAAATGAAGGCATCTTTCAAAGCAAGTCATAGCCTTGAGACGGCAGGACCAGGCTGAATCCCCTCCTGGAGCGTTCTGCATCGCTTCCAACTGTATGTTTAATCTTCAGTATTGGGATCCATTTGCATCTTCACATTTCTTGCCGAACATTTCCGTTGAAAAAAAACCCATGATAATAGTGAGTTGGGGTCATTTAGTTTCACGCGCTGTTCTTAGTGAAAACCTTGTCAGCAGAAGATCCGACCAACTTATTAAGAGGCGCACATCTCCTAATAAGTTTGTCACCTCTTCGGCTGTCTGAGCGTCATAACTGAAATCTACTGTACCCCAGCCAGGAGCTGGCATAGATTTCAGGTGTAATGAGTAATGAGCAACCAATTTCCTGGTGCGCATCTTGTTAAATGAGCCCACACCCTGACAACTTTTTGGAAAAGTGGAGAGTGTCGGAAAAAGGTCTCAAATTTTGTCACAAAATGGGACTTTCGACTAAGGCTACATTCACACGTCAGTATTTTCCTATATCCCGATTTTCGGTCCGTTTTTTGCGGATCCGTTGTTCCTGAAAATGTTTCCGTATGTCATGTATACATTTCAATAATCAAATAAAGTTGTTTGGATTTCTTTGAAAAAAAATAAAATACATTTGTTATGTGTTTCCAGGAACGGATTCCGCATAAAACGGATGACATACGGAATGACATCCGAATGTCTTCCGTTTTTTGCGGATCCATTGACTTTATATTGTACCAGGATCCGAATTTTGCGGAAAAGAATAGGACATGTTTTATATTTAAACGGACATGCGGAACGGAACAACGGAAACGGACAGCACACATTGTGCTGTCCGATTTTTTCCAGGACCCATTGAAAATGAATGGGTCCAGATCTGGTCCTGATCTGTTCCGCAAAAAACGGAACAGATCATGAAAGAAAAAACTGACGTGTGAATGGACCCTCAGGGTCCATTCACACGTCAGTATTTTTACCTTTCCAGATAAACGTTCCTGTTTTTTGCGGATCCGAAAATCTGGATGACATGAGGATGCTTTTAGCATGTCTTCCAGATTTTCGACGGATCCATTGACTAGAATGGGATGACGGAACGCAAAATCGGACAAATAGTAGGACAGGGTATATTTTTTTTCCAGGATCCGAATAACGGAACCCATGGAACGGAACGGAATCACGGAATCGGAGAGCACCATGAGTGCTGTCCGATTATTTGCTGATTCCATTGAAAATGAATGGATCCGCATAACGTTCCGTTTTTTATCGGAACGGATGCGGAACAACAAAACGGACATGTGAATGGACCCTAAATGTGCCAGAAAACCAGTATGATGTTAGTACATGACCCCCAGTGTTTTTAAATGACACTTACTGGTCACAGCCAACAGCAAGATGCAGTTCAACATTAAGATTAAGGTTGATTATGTTGACCGAGATCTTTGACACTTTACCAAGCGAAACTCTGTTAAAAGAAAGAAAAAAAGTAAATTAATTTCAAGGCATTCATTATCATAATTGCAACTAGGAATAGGTCTCCGATATCTTATGCTTATTACTTTTTGACCTCTGCATTTTTCCACTGATGTAGTTGCGTGAGGGCTTGATTATAGCCGGAAGTACACGTAGCTGCAAATTATTAGTTTTGTAGTAGGCAAATTGGCAAAAAAAAATAATCTGCCATGATTTTTATAATACTTAGGCCCCTTTCACTCGAGCGAGTTTTCAGCACAGGTGCAATGTGTGATGCGAACACATTGCGCCCGCACGGAATCCGGACCCGTTCATTTCAATGGGGCTGTGTACATGAGCGTTGTTGTTTTTTTCACGCATCACTTGTGCGTTGCGTGAAAATCGCAGCATGTTCTATATTCAGCGATTTTCATGCAACGCTGGTCCCAAAGAAGTGAATGGAGCTGCGTGAAAATCGCATCACATCCGCAAGCAAGTGCGGATGCGATGCGATTTTCACAAATGGTTGCTAAGAGATGTTGTTTGTAAACATTCACTTTTTGTTTTATCACGCGCGTGCAAAGTGAAATAAATCGCATTGCACCCGTGCGAGAAAAACTGAACAACTGGACGCCATCACAATCAAAACTGAATGTACTTGCTTGCGAAATCGCGTTGTTTTCACTGAACGCATCCGGACCTAATCCAGACACGCTTGTCTGTAAGGGGCCTTAGTATTCCACAGCATTGTTGTCTGTCAGGGACATCCTGACAGGCAATCTCTTCCCTGTATCAAACTTGTTTGGTGCCATGGTCACTACTGACAATGGCATTGAAGGGGTTAAACACCTACTGTGCCCATACGACCAACAGGATAGCCCATTATGTTCTGTTTGCAGCGAAAGCACAGCCTTCAGAAAATAATGGTCTGTACATTTGTGAGAAGGGGTTAAAGGGCTTGTCGAGCAGGAAAAAAAAATATAGACAAAGGACTCAAAACGGGATAAAAACAGAAAACAAAGGAGCAATACTTGGTTTGCTGATCTCCTGCCGCTCCCGTTCTGGTCCCATCACAACACACAGGAAACGCCCGCTCAGCCAAACACTGGCTGAAGTGCGTCACCCATGTGGCCAGTGATTGGCTGATTGGGCACTTCTCTGGAGTAGAGACCAGCGGGAACCAGGTACATATCAGAAGAGGAGCGGTGGGGATTGTTTGTTTAATTTTTTTTTTTTAACACATTCTGAGCTGGAGAACCCCTTTAAGGGTCCAACCAGTTTGTTTCAGGTTCTTTATAGGGCCAGAATGAAGGGTAGATGTTAAGATTCATTGTGCATAGAAACAGTAGGAAGTTGGATACAACAAACCTAAATATCCAAGCATGTCATGGAATAGTGCACAGAATGAGCCTCTGTATCTATGTATCTGCACCTACAGCTGCCATGACACTATGGAATATCAGGACAGCAGCCTGTACACACACGTACTCGACAATCTGGGGCTTACAATTTGCTTCTTCAGTACTGGTGTCTAAGGATAAGTTGTTAGCGGGCACCCAAGAGCTTTTGCTTGTTGACCATGTAAGAAAAAATTGTAGAAGCCCAAACTGCGCCAGTGTGCACCGCTTGTTAGACACATTTCTGGCACAGACACAGTAGTAAATCTGGGCCCCTGTCTTCAATCTTTCCTGGCAGTCTTCTTCCTCTCTCTTAGGTCTCATGCACACAAAAGTATTTTCTTTCCGTGTCCATTTTTTTTTTTGCGGACCGTATGCGTAACAATTCAATTCAATGGGTCCGCCAAAAAACGGAAGTTACTCCGTGTGCATTCCATTTCCGTATGTCCGTTCCACAAAAAAAATAGAACATGTCCTATTGTCCGCATTAGGGACGAGGATAGGACTGTTCTATTAGGGGCCAGCTGTTCCATCATCCGTATTTTTTTGCGGACCACAAAATACATACTGTCGTGCGCATGAGCCCTTAAGTTGATTTAGTTGAAAGACTGGTGGAAATGGATTATTGGAGGTAGTGAAACAACTCCGCAGTGGATGGCTGGAATATTAAAAGTGTCTGTAATAAAGCTCTTACTGAAAGATAAGAAGATCGAGGTGGGACTGACAAGGAAACCTACTGATTCTCCCGTGCTTACCTTGGTTTAGGGGCTGGTGAGTCGTCTTTAGACGTACTGTGCTTTCCTGGAGTATTTACATTTTTTGGTCAAAGGCCCCCCTCACAGAGCTCTTCTGAAATGCCCTGCCCAATCACAGGGACAGCCGTATAACTGTACAGTTACAGCTGCATGGTCCTCCTTACACTCATATCTATGGTCACTGCAGAGAGGAAACAGGAAGCCTGGACCAAGACCACCATGGATACTGGAAGTAACCCTTCACTGTCCTAGACCACCATGGACTATGGCGTTAACCCCTTTACTTCCATAGGCCACCAGTTAGGCCTCCTGCACACGAACGTTTTTTTACACGGTCCGCAAAAACGGGGTCCGTAGGTCCGTGATCCGTGCCCGTTTTTTCTTCCGTGGGTCTTCCGTGATTTTTGGAGGATCCACGGACATGAAAAATGAAAAAAAAAATCGAAGTCAAGTTTGCCATTGAAATGATAGGAAAAAACGGACACGGATCACGGACACGGATCACGGACACGGATGACAATCTTGTGTGCATCCGTGATTTTCACGGACCCATTGACTTGAATGGGCCCGTGAACCGTTGGCCGTGAAAAAAATAGGACAGGTCATATTTTTTTCACGGCCAGGAAACACGGCTCACGGATGCGGCTGCCAAACGGTGCAGTTTCCGATTTTTCCACGGACCCATTGAAAGTCAATGGGTCCGCAAAAAAAACGGAAAACGGCACAACGGCCACGGGTGCACACAACGGTCGTGTGCAGGAGGCCTTATACTGACCATTGATGCTGATATTAACCCATTCACTGTCACTGACAGGCGTACTGACATTGACAACTTCACTGCCCTAGACCACCAGCAATCCATGAATAAACCCCTTGCCAACAGGGATCCTGTAAACCCCCTCACTGTTCTAAAAGGGAGCAATGCCCAGGTCCCAAATAGCCCCACTTACAAAACCTTTGAGGGACCATTGATATGTGTGGGTCACAGCCGACATGAGGAGCAGTTGCACAAGGAGGAGAGGGCAGAGGGCCAAGCTGAACATATGCACCAGGCCCCATGAGCCTTTAGCAACATCCCTGTACGCACACAATGTCATACATTATTAGGCTTACATATCTATCATGTAATGGTGCCCATGGGATCCACATGCAGATTGCTGGCTGTACCTCTAATTGCCATTTGAAACAATAGAAATTGCAGGAGTACAAGTATGACCAGGGATTTAGCGGTTATCCGCATGTGGATCCAATGACTGCATTGCACTGTGTACCGGCACCCACAAGGTTAATGTTTTAATTTAATTGTTTATACTTACTTAGTTAATTTAGTTACAATTCCTAGAATTGATGTTACAGGGTTGCTGAGGGTCAAAGTGTCAAGATCCAAGGGAAAGTTGGACTCACATTGTTCTTCTAACCCATTTAGAAACGCTGCAAAAGAAAATCACAGTTTGCTTTAATTAGCACTTTACTACTAGAACCGATGTACAGATCATCAAGTATGCGAATTAGTCCCCACAGATTCCAACAAATGTGCCATAGAAACCGTGACACTATAGAGGAGGTGAATATCAGGAATCAACAAAATCTAAGTAAGATTGACCTTTATTCAGTGGTGTACATAGAGATGACTGGGCTCCACAGCAAATCTTTCAATGGGGCCCCCAGAAACTTCTTCGCAACTCTCTCCTCCCATGCAACCCCCCACTCCTGTGACAAGTCAAGTTCGCTCTCAGACAAGGCGTTTCCTACAGTGTCATGCTATAATGCTATTGAGGGGACCAGGACAATAAAATAATTTAGTCCTATTCCTAGGTGGGCCCCTTCTGAGTTCGGGCCCCAAAGCAACCTCTTCCCCTGCTCCCCCTATAGCGAATCACTTGTTTTTATTAATATTAATCAGACCAGGTGGTTTGGATACAGTAGTATTATATATCACTGCTCCATCTTCATATCTGCCAGGAGGGTGCACTGAGTGGCTTGGTCCCACTCTTTGTGCACTTAACTGCTCATTTACATATGGATGAAAATTAAGGACCAATGGATGGCTAAGTGAAAGGTATTATTACATTTAGCTAAGCTAGTCCCACAAGGCATTATGCCTGCTTTAAGCCTCATTCACACGTCAGTGTTCGGTCAGTGATTTCCAACAGTGATTTTGAGCCAAAACCAGGTGCGGCTCTAAACGCAGAACAGGAGCAGATCTTTCCCTAAGGCCGAATGCACACGGCCGTGAGCGGTCCGTGGAACCGCGGCCTGGATTCCTGCTGAGTGCAGGAGCGCACGGCGTCACTGGTTGCTATGACGCCGTGCGCTCCCTGCTGCCGCCACAGTACAGTAATACACTGGTATAGATCATACCGTGTGCATTACTGTATTGCGGCGGCAGCATGGAGCGCACGGCGCCATAGCAATCCATGACGCCATACGCTCCTGCACTCAGCAGGAATCCAGGCCGCGGTTTCACGGCCGTGTGCATTCGGCCTTATACTTTATCTCTGTGGAGGCTCCAATTCTGGTTTTGGCTCACAATGACTGATGGAAATCACTGACGTGTGAATGAGGCTTTACCTGGGAAAAGATATTGATGACCTATCCTCAGGAAAACTGTGGCACCCACCAGAACTCCAGTGACCGCTGCGGCCTTCCGGAAGCTTACCAAGCACAGGGCTGTACATTGTATAGTGGCTGTACCCAGTATTGCAGCTCAGCCCCATTGACTTGGATCGGGATGAGCTGCAACTAGGCCATGTGACTAATGTAGGGCGATATCACATGGCCTAGAAAGAGGCCGCTGCACTCATGGAGAGCCGGACCTCTTCTAACAGCTGATCTGCAAGGGTCATGGGTAGCAGAACCCGCCGATATGATATTGATGACTTATCCTCTGTATCTGTCCACCCATCTATAGTTTTCTAACATTAAGGCTACATGCACACGAACGTTGTTTGTTTCCATGTCCGTTCCGTTTTTTTTTGCGGATGAGAAGCGGACCCATTAATTTCAATGGGTCCGCCAAAAATGCAGTGTTCTGTCCGCATCAGTATGTCCGTTCTGTAGCCACGCAAAGAAAATAGAACATGTCCTATTCTTGTCCGTTTTAGGCATTGTTACAATGGATCTGCAAAAAAAAACAAAAACGGATGGCATATGGATGTCATCCGTTTTTTGTTTTTTTTGCGGATCCGCAATTTGCAGACAGAAAAACACATACGTTTATGTGCATGTAGCCTAATTATACATTTACATATGGGAGTAAGTTCTTGACTGTTAACCTTACCTTGTTCGTAGGATTTTGGGTTTACGCAGAAAGTAGAATGGACTGAACCTGCGGCAAACGCCAACAGGAGGAATGCACACAGGTAATTCATTTTGCTTTGGCAGCAGTCAGCAGCACTACAGAAAGTAAAACACATTGATAGTGCAGTACATATCATGATTTTAAAGCGTTAAATAATTAAAGGGGTTTTCCAGAACGAGCAAAACATGACTGCTTTTTTTCCAAAAACAGTGCCACCCCTGTCCATGGGTTGTCTCTGGTATTCCAGCAACATTGGAGTCGGTGGGGCAGATTTGCAATACCCCACACAACCTGTGGACAAGGGTGCTGCTGTTTTTTTGGAAGAAAGCAGACATGTTTTTCTAATCTTGGACAATCCCTGTAACATGCACCAGTGCGTACCCGATACCACTGATCCACTGTAGAATGCAGTGGCAGAGAATTATATAGAATGTGATGTGTGGTCACTGTTGTCATATACCATGGGGAATTAGCAGGCTGCAAAGAGTACAAGGCTCACATGTGTATTTGTTAAAGGGGTTTTCAGTATTGGAAAAAAAATGGCTAGAAGGGGGGTATGCCAAACGACTGTTACTCACCTGCCGAATCCCTCCCACTCTTTGCTTAAGCTACTTTCACACTTGCGGCAGTGTGATCCGGCGGACAGTTCCGTCGTCGGAACTGCCCGCCGGATCCGCCGATCTGGCTGTGACTGAAAGCATTTGTGAGACGGATGCGGATCCGTCTCACAAATGCATTGCAAGAACGGATCCGTCTCTCCGCTTGTCATGAGGACAGACGGATCCGTCTTCTATCTTTTTTCACATTTTTACCGGTCTGCGCATGCGCAGGCCAGAAGGACGGATCCGGCCTTCCGGTATTTTGAATGCCGGATCCGGCACTAATACATTCCTATGGGGAAAAAGTCTGGCAAGTCTTCAGTTCTTTTTGCCGGAGATTAAACCGTAGCATGCTACGGTTTTATCTTTTGCCTGATCAGTCAAAATGACTGAACTGAAGACATCCTGATGCATCCTGCACGGATTACTCTCCATTCAGAATGCATGGGGATATGCCTGATCAGTTCTTTTACAGTATAGAGCGCCTAGGACGGAACTCTATGCCGGAAAAGAAAAACGCAAGTGAGAAAGTACCGTTACTTTTCTGCATTGGTGACATGTAAGTCCATCCATGTGACTGATGCAGCCAATCGCTGGCCTCAGCAGTCCCGTGGTGCACATTGCTGAGGCCAGTGATCAGCTGCAGCAGACACATGGTTAAATAACCAGGTGGTGGGGAATTTATAGGATGAGTATTGGTTCTTTTGTTATTTTATGACATTGCTCCGTCAGCTAGTTTTTCAATATCTTGTCATCTTGACAAGTCTCAGTGAAATGCTGATTCTTCATGTGAAAAATCATCAGGGGAATAGGAAATGATTCCTGAGAAAAGCTGCAAACTCCTTTCATCTAATAGGAGGAAAAAGCTCTGGTAGGGTTTGGGCAGGGGTTGGGGTTAAGGGTTTGTCTGTTAATGGATGGTTTTTGTGATCACATTGAAGGTGTCTTTGATACCGGTGTTTCTATGTAGATTCATGTCATGTCTTTTGTAGATATGTGTTGTATAATGCATATAATATATATGACTGATAATGTATATGTCTTCTGTCTACAAAATAATATCATGTTGTTGTTATGAAAAATGACTAAAAAACTGATAATAAAGAGATATCTGATAAAAAAAAAAAAAATAGGAGGAAAAATGTCTATAAAGAATAGTTGATATGCTATTCATGAATATAGATTTATTGAAATGAGACCTTAATGGAATTCATGCTCTATGTTTGCAGTAAGTAAGAGGGGAAGAATCTCACAGCCAGAATAAAAAATGGCTATACTGAAAGTTAATTTGACATATTTTCTTCATTTTGCTGAAAGGCTATTGGATTGTGTATTCCATTTTATTTTTAAAACATATAACCTGTACAATAGAGCTTTCATTGACTTACCCACCAACTAATGATGAAGTAGATGACTCTGTTTTACTGTCCCAGTCTATACAGCAAAGTAACAAGTAATAAATAGTATATTATTATTTTGTATTTTTCTTATCCCAATTCTTATCTTATGGCCAAGTTATTTGTGGCCAATATCAAATTGTTGCCATTAAGATGTATACTGCTAGAACAGGATGCAGCATGATGCATTTAACCATTGACCTATTTTGTACAAAAATAAAATTAAAATAAAACAGTATAGACTAAAACCTAGCAGACAACATTTTTCGTCCTGACAAAAAACAGCATGTAGATGTATATTGTTATATTATTACTTTTTTGCAAAAATACTAAATTACAACTGTATCCTGTTCACTCTTGCATTGGAGCCTCCTTTCTAGATTCCACTAAAACTGCTTCACAAAATAGCTCAGCATGCTGCACTTTTTTCACCAAGAAAATCGCTACCACTATGACAGAAACCTGGTGGACTGCATTATGGTCAATGTTCAGCCAATGCCATTGGTGTTCTTTATGTGATGCATTTGTTCCTTGAGTTCCATCTTTCTCGTCCTATGATGGACCAGAAGAGTGGAATGCCTGACGCAGATGTGAACTCACCCTTAGCTGTAAGTGATTTGAACCTGATCTATATTGTTTCGAAAATGTAAATAACTGAATGGTTTTTAATGAGTTTATTCACACTTTTTTGACCATCAGTCAGTGGGAAAACAATGGAGATATATACTACTCTGGTCCATGCTGTGAACATTGAAAGCTATAGGTCTGTGAAAAGCACTGACACAACACAGATGTTATCCATGTTCTGTCAGTGGTTTTCACTGACCATTGGTAAGAGATGATCTGGAAATCAGGCTAGCAGTGTATGCAGGGTATGAATGACCTATAGAGAGCAAAAAAACGGACAAAAGAACACAGATATGTGAATAAGACCCTGATTACTTTGAAACCAACATATAAAATAACACAACATAAGTAATACAATAAAAATAAGGAGAGGTTAAATTTTAGCAGACCGTAATGCAATAATAATGATCAAATTGTTTATCATAAAAAAAAAACTCATGAAATGATTGTACATATGCCTGAAACCAATATTTAGTAAAATGGTAATACCTGAATTGATTCAATGTAGCAGATATTGTGATGCCAGTTTTCTCGCCTTTTTATACCCATTACCCGGCCTCAATCAAGGAAATGTTCTGTGTTACATAACGGGCACCTCCTCTTTTGTACAGAGTCCTAAAGAGTAAATAGCTGTTGGCAAGTTGTGGAAAGTTTCCATTAGGTGGTTTCATAAAAGCATTTTGTTATAAAACATTTTCCATATTTTATTAAAATGGGTCAAGTCTGGAGATGAGTGAATTTAAAAAAAATATTGGGTCAGTTTTGTCTAAATTTCCACTGGGATTCGATGTGGGCACAAATCGATTCCACCTGAATCAAAAGGGCTTTGATTTTCTGGAAAAATCTATAGATTCAGATCTTTTTTAAACTGTGGGTCAAACTTTGATTCTGCAAAATCATTTAGCTCATCTCTGCAAATAACACAGTGCATTCAAATGACCAACTGTATTCTTTTTTCATGCTATTAGAGCATACTGTATGGACCTTATACAGGCAGGGCGTGCTCAGAATCACCCCCTAAATTAATGACAGGGGAGGGCTGGGAAGGGAGGCAATTGCCCCCCAGGCCACCCTAAAGCATGTTAAAAACGGCCGCTGAGCCGTTTTTAACGCTTTTAAATTCCTCAGGTTCTAGTTGCCAGCAGCGGTGGGGGGGCAGTAGGAGATGAGCGCTTCCATTGTGGAAGCGCTCATCTCCATATTCATCTGTAACGCCGTCCTCAGGAGAGCGATACAGATGCCTGTGCTGCGGCAGGGGAGGGAGAGGCGTCTTCCTTCCCTGTTCTTCTGATAGGCCGCAGGCCTAATCCCTGCAGCCTATCATAGGCCGGCTCAGGCGGCGCGATGACGTAATTATCATCACACCGCCTGAGCCGGGCAGCACACAGCGCGGGACACAGGCCGGAAGAGGCCTGCATCACATCACTGCTGATGGAGGTAAGTATTAGTGTTTTTTGTTTTTTTCTTTGCGGGAGGAGCAGACATTTCTTACAGCCCCATTCTTGGGGGTGGCACTCTGGGGGCATTTATTTCTTGCCCATTTTTTGGGGGGGCACTATGGGGGCATTTCTTACTGACACATTATGGGGGTGCCCCATGGGGGAGAGGCGCATTATGGGGCATCTGGGGGCTCTAAAGGGGATTTTTTTTTATTGGCACATTATGGGGCACCATAGGGGAGAACGGCACTATGGGGCATCTTTGGGGAAGTGAGGGCTCTAAGGGTCCTTTTTTTATTGGCACATTATGGGAGGCACTATGGCATCTGGTGGCACTAAGGGGACATTTTTTACTGGCATATTATGGGAGGCACTTTAGGGGAGAGCGGCACTATGCGGCATTATTTGGGGGCACTATGGGGGAGTAGAGCACTATTGAGGCATCTGGTGGCAATAAGAAGGGGCATTTTTTACTGGTACATTATGGGGGAGAGGAGCACTATAGGAGCATCTGCTGGGGGCACTAAGAAGGGGCATTTTTTACTGGCATATTATGGGGGACACTATGGGGAAGAGGGAGAGGAGCACTATGAGGGCATTTACTGGGCACTATATAGGGGTATTTTATACTGGCATACATTATGGGGACATTAGCTCAACTGCGGGCACTAAGCGGGGGTATTTCATGTACTGTCATATTATAGGGAGAAGTATTACTACTAGGAGGTATTATGCGGAGCTTTACTACTACTGGGGGGGCTATGAGGAACATAATTACTAGTATGGGCACTATAGGGGAATTATTACTACTAAGTGTGCTCTGGCAGAGAATTATTTATATTGGTGGGATTTTGGAGAGGACTGTTACTTTGGGGGAACCCTGGCATAGCATCAGCTTAGCACAATTATTTTTGGGGGACATTATCTTTATACTATTAGTGTCTGGGCCCAGTTATTTTTTAGAGCGCTGTGTGCCAATAATTGTTGAAGGGGGACACTATCTGTGTGGTAGTAGTATTTCCAGGGGGACTGTTTCTGCAGTATAGTATTGTGGGTGGCAGGAAAGGGTGTTCAGAAGGTGTGAAGATGATGGAAATGTGGGAAACTAATGTCTGTTTGTTAATATCTGCAGAGACGGGAGATGGCAGAAAAATCATCATGGCGGTCTGGTCTGAATGGAGAAGATGAGGAAAGAGAACGTCTACAACAAAGGTGACATCACTGGATGTAAGAGGTATGGGGCGCTATGTAGGAGAGGAGATGCTCAGGCCAAAGGAGGCAGCAGGCCACGGGCGGGTGGCAGATGGTGGGGGGAACCACAAGCCCTGAGCAGTATCTGGGGAGGGAGGAGAGCGGAGGAGCTTCCTGGCTGTAGCCGGCTGTTTATTGTATGATGTGAAGCAGGCAGTGCAGCCAGGACTGGCCTCCCCTCTCCGTATGATGTGTAGAGACAGGCCGCAACTATAGAATGTCAGCTGTACAGTGTTTGTTGAGAGTTGCCTATTATATGTAGGAGGGGCTTTTAATAATAGGCGGGGCTAAAAATGGGCCACTTGACTGGATTTGCCCCCCAGGACTAAGGCTGCCAGCCCTCCCCTGATTAATGACATCATATATTTGATAAGCTTGCTAGGCATGTTAAATGCATTTCCCTTCCTTGCATCACCTTGTGACTGCCGTCCATGTATACCAATCATTTGAGTCCTCTTTTCTCTTAACAGTTTTCAAAACATGCATAAAAATATTTATCCACCTGGAGCAGGGGCGTAGCTAAAGGCTTATGGGCCCTGGTGCAAGAGTTCAGCTTGGGCCCCCTTTCCCTCAGTTCTTTGTGGCCAGGGGCAGGGGAGCACATTGTCTTCCTAAGGCACCCAGGCCAAATTCTTGACCTAACCCCTTCCCTCCAGCCAGAGGACTAACTTAAACATTCTGGACCCCAGTGCAAAATCTATAACAGAGCCCTCCCAGCATGTACTTTCTATAATACAGGTGTTTTCTTATGTGGCGTATAGGTCTTTGGGCCCCCTCAGGCTCCTGGGCCCGGTAGCCAGGGGTGTATCTATCACAAGGCAAACAAGGCATTTGCCTAGGGCGGCACTTGCCAATGGGGCGGCAAAATGCCTTGTTTGCTTAGTGATAGTTACACAATATGCTTAAATATTTTTATTGCTCCTTGTCCGATCCGAGCCTTCACTATGCGAGCGGTATCGCCGGCGCCGCATAGTGAAGGAATTGAAAGACTTACTTCCTCCTCCTCCTGACTTCCTCCCGACCTCCCCTGCCTTTTGCGTCCACGCGTTGCCGTCTAAGTGCAGAATGGATCCTGCACACGGTCACCGTCAACACTGAGGCCAGGCCCCGGCCACCAATGCACTGATCCCTGAGCCTGCTGTCTTCAAAAACTGTAAGTACTTAAATTACAGTAATTCACAAAAAATCTATTACTTTGTTGTTTTATGGGGTAAGGGGGTTGGGACCTATTGAGTGGTTAGAGGGGGGAGAAGGGGTGGGTCAAATTTACATTAGGGGGGTGCCCGAGTTTAGTCTCGCCTGGGGCAGCACAAAACCAAGATACACCACTGCCGGTAGCAACTGCTACCTCTGCACCCCCTATAGCTACGACCCTTCTCCTGTGCTGTTCTCCTGTAATTATCCAGCATCTGACAATTGTAGCTAGCCAATCTGCCTATAGTCCACTTTGGAGACCTTTCTGACCCTGTGGATCCCTCCAGCTGCAAATATAAACAACAAGACGAGAGACAAGGAGAGGAAGAAGGGTCCACTCGCTACACCAGCAAAACAATCTGGCAGCTCTGCTAAATCAGTAAACATAGGGACCAGGTTGAAACAATTTACTCCTACCATTCCTAATGCGGTCCCTGTTGTGCAGAGTGAAGAAGATCATGGAACATCTGTGGGGAGACAAGCTGTGGCCCAGGCCACTGTGGACTGTGGAGATGGAGCAAAGGACAAATCTATTCCCGGTGTGGAGCTTGCTTTGTGGCAGGAAACAACTCCTCATTGTCTGGGTTTGTGAATTTCTAGTGCTCCTTATAAAGTTGACTGACCTACACCTAGGCATCATGGGCACAACATTGAAAAATGGTCATCACACAGCCGTTTTTAGAACTAAATAAAGTATTTGGGACTACTCAGGTAGGCGCTTTTTTTTTTTTAAACGGCCAGTGAATATCGGCCATGAAAAAATAGGACATTTCCTTTTTCATGGCCAGACAGACTTCATTGAATGTGGCCCATTTTTAATGGCAGTGTAGATAGGAGAGCACCCTTCTAAATGGATGCAAAGGCCTTTCAGGGGTTAAAACAATCACCTCAACCACTTGAATGTGCAGGGATACTTGTTCTTCGAACCCTCGCTACTCACTGGATGCAGCAGGACCTGAACTCCCAGCATGATGGCCATGAAAACAGCCATTAATAGGACATGTCCTTTTTTTGATGACCGCTATGCGCTGGCTTTATGAATAGTCACATTGAGTAGTCATAGTATGGTGAAGGAGAACATGGGAGGGGTGAGGGATTGAATTTGTTTGGAGAAAAAGGATCTAGAAAAAGTGTAATGTGTATTTTTTCATCAGCAAGTTTGATGACTTGGAAAACAGACTTTGGAGGAATGCCCTTAGATTGGTGTGGGTCTCTGAGAATGCAGAGGGTCCAAACACAAGAAAGACTTTTGAAACCTAGCTCCAGGCCGAATGCGGAAAGGACTCACTGTCATATTTGCAATTGACAGAGCACAAAGGGTGCTATTCTGCTCAACTCCACTAGAGGTCCCACTAGATCCATTTTATTCTAGATCCTGCATGTAAGGCCTCATGCACACGACCGTTGTTGTGTCCTGTGTCCATTGTTCCGTTTTCCATGATTTTCTGTTGACCCATTGACTTTCAATGGGTCCGTGGAAAATTTGGAAAATTCAGTTTGTCATCCGCGTCCGTGATCCGTGTTTCCAGTCCGTGAAAAAAATACCTGTCCTATTTTTTTCACGGACAACGGTTCGCAGACCCATTCAAGTCAATGGGTCCATGAAAAAACACGAAGGCACACAAGATTGTCATCCGCGTCCGTTTTCTATCATTTGCAAGGCAAACTTGACTTAGATTTTTTTTCTATTTCCTTCATGTCTGGTGATCCTCCAAAAATCAAGGAAGACACACAGAAACAAAAACGGACACGGATCACGGAACAACGGAACCCTGTTTTGCGGACCATGAAAAAATACTGTTGTGTGCATGAGGCCTTAGAGACAGAGATAAGTGTGAGAAAAGTAAGAGATCAGGGAGACCTCATCGTTAATGGCAGCAAAGTGTCTATTTTTCGAGACCTCTCAGCTTAAAGGGGTTATGCGAGACTAAAAAATGTTCCCCATATGCCTGGGCCCCTAACAGTGAATATAGTTACCTGGCTCCTCTTTCCCTGAATGAACCGCTCCTGGCCCCCGCACTTGAATGAAAACATCTGGTGTCGGGGGAGGGGGGGGGAGCAGCCAATGGCAGGCGGTGACAGGGACGAGCCTCCATAGCATCGTGCTCTGGTGAGCAATGGTCAAAAATACTAGCCTACATTCTTAAGCTGGCAATGTGCAAAGCTCAGCACATGTCACAGTTGCTCACAGTGGCTCGTTCATGCAACTTTATATCTATTTTGTTAAGATGGCTGGACCATTGTACAAAACAAGCAATTTTTACCATTTGTATCACCACTGTTCCCTCATAGATTGTAAGCTCTTGTGATTAGGGCCCTCATCCCTGTTGTTTTAACCCCTTCCCGCCCCGCGCCGTAATAGTATAGCGCAGCTGGACGTTACTTGCCGCTGAGTGTCCATCGGGTCCCCACGCTGCTGTGACGGGGACCCGATGGCAGGGAAGGCAGCCTGATGCCTTCCGTGACAGCCTGTGAGATCCAGCCCCCTGGAGCTCACAGGCAAGCCTGTCACCTTACATCACCTTGTCACCTTACATCACTAAAAGTGCAACACCAAGCGATCAAAAAGGTGTATGCCCCCCAATATCATACCAATCTAACCGTCACATCATCCTGCAAAAAATGAGCTCCTGCCTAAGGGTACTTTCACACTTGCGGCAGGAAGTATCCGGCAGGCTGTTCACCCTGTTGGATCCGTCCTTTCGCTCTTTTGCCGTGCCGCCGGACCGCCGCTCCGTACCAATTGACTATAATGGGGACGGGGGTGCCACGCCGGCGCAGTACGGCAGTGCACGGCGAAAGGCCGCCAGTCTAAAAGTCCTGCATGTCCGACTTTTTAGTCCGGCGGCCTCTGACCGCGAACTGCCGTACTGCGCCGGAGCGCCGCTCCATCCCCGTTATAGTCAATGGGGATGGAGCGGCAGCACGGCGAAACACTAAAAGGACGGATCCGCCACGGTGAACAGCCTGCCGGATCCGTCCTGCCGCAAGTGTGAAAGCACCCTAAGACAATCTCCCCCCCCAAAAAAATATTTTTTTTTATTGTGTTAAACGTAAAAAAAATAAAAAAGTAGACACATTAGGTATAGCCCTGTCCGTAACAACCTTCTCTATAAAAATACCACATGAACTAATCCCTCAGGTGAACACCGTCAAAAAAACTAAATAAAAACGGTGTAAATGGGACATGGTGTCAAAAATCCAGTCCAGCTAAATCTGCCTTCCAAAAACCATATGGCGTTCCTTTCCTTCTGCGCCCTGCCGTGTGCCCATGCAGCAGTTTACGACCACATACAGCAGTTTACGACCACTACAGAATCAGGGCAATTAAATACTGAGTTTTGTTTGGCTGTTAACCCTTGCTTTGTTAGAGGAAAAAATTTATTAAATTGGAAAATCTGCCAAAAAAGTGAAATTTTTACATTTCATCTCCATTTTCCTTTAATTCTTGTGGAACACCTAAAGGGTTAACAAAGTTTTTAAAATCAATTTTGAATACCTTGAGGGGTGTATTTTTCAAAATGTGTAACTTTTTGGGAGTTTAGCCATGTTGGCTACTGGCATTAGTGATTGACTGGCCAGAACTCGTCATCTGGTGCTACAGTATATAGCACACGATGAAGCAGGTTCTGCTCATTGCGAACAACATTTTTTTTTAATAGGACAGCACCACTTACTTGAGAACACTTCAGTGCTTGCGGTGGTGCTCGTGGCGTCAGGTCCCGGCCTCAGGGACCCCCCAAAAACCGTAGATAGACTTAAAAAGGTCACAGCATTCTCAAACTTCAAAATTCTGTGTTTTATTACACCAAAGTAATCATCAACGTTTTCGACATCCAAGTCTTTCTCAAGCTACATTGCGAGTCACGGAGACCTGCGCTTAGAAAGGGACAGATAGTGAAGGGAGTTTGTGATCGTAATTTATTCAATTTTAAAACGTTTCAAAGACAGAAAAGTCCTTTAAAGGACTATTGTGTGTGGTGGCAGCAATTTAATGTTGCAAAGTAGTCTTTTATTTTTTATTTTTCCATACTTTTAAAAAAAAATTCTATAGAGGGTGTCTGCAGTGACTTGTGACATCTGTTCAGCAATACCTTCTGTGTGTCAGGGGCAGAGATAGGAAGAATATTATTGAAAACAAGTATATTTTTTCCATAATTTATCCACATTTTTTCTATAAACGGTCCCTGCAGTGAATTGTCACATCTGTGCTGCAATATCGTCTGTGTGTCAGGGCCAGATATTGGTAAAAATATGACTGACAACAAATAGATTTTTTCCATAATTTTCCTATGAACAGTCCTTGCAGTGAATTGTCACATCTGTGCTGCAATAGCGTCTGTGTGTCAGGGCCAGATATTGGTAAAAATATGACTGACAACAAATAGATTTTTTCCATAATTTTCCTATGAACAGTCCTTGCAGTGAATTGTCACATCTGTGCTGCAATAGCGTCTGTGTGTCAGGGCCAGATATTGGGAAAAATATTACTGACGACAAATATATTTTTTCCATAATTTTCCTATAAACAGTCCTTGCAGTGAAATGTCACATCTGTGCTGCAATAGCGTCTGTGTGTCAGGCCCAATTATTGTGAAAAATATTAGCAAAAACATTTATATTTTTTCCATAATTTATCCACATTTTTCCTATAAACGTTGTGTCTGCATTGAATTGTCACATGTGCACTGCAATAGCGTGTGTGTGTGTCAGGACAAGAGATAGTAAAAATATAAGTGAAATCTATTTTCCTTTTTCCATACTTTTATGTACTTTTAAAATGGCATTCACAAAATGATCCAAACATGAAGTAGACATATGGTGAATGTAAAGTAATAACTATTTTTGGAGGTATTACTATATATTTATAAAAGTGGAGAAATAGAAATTTGGAATTTTTCGTAAATTTTTTTATTTTTATTTTTTAAATTCCATTGTCATGAAGTACAATATGTGATGAGAAAACAGTATCAGAATGGCCTGGATAAATAAAAGCGTTTTAAAGTTATTACCACATAAAGTGACACATGAGGAGGAAGGTAAAAACTGGCCCGGGGTTGAAAGGGTTAGTTGTTGAGTTGTTTGTTGCTATGTAATTTAAGATTTTGTTTGTACATAAACCTTCTGATTGTAAAGTGCTTCGGAATATGTTGGCACTATATAAATAAAGATTATTATAAGATGCACCACTTTCTTAATAAAATTAGCTTTGAAAGGCCAAAACTGGAAAGTGAGAAGGTGCTCATAGGATAAGTATGTACTGTGATGACTTAAAGAGGACAGATATTTTGTGTAGGAGGCGTGTCCCTTGCTGCAGTGCTGGCCAATCGCAGCACACAGCTCATAGACTGGCTATGAGCTGTGCGCTGCGATTGGCCAGTGCTGCAGCAAGGGACACGCCTCCTACAAAAAAATCAGTCCAGTACAACAGACGGAGCTGAGACACTGGAGCCTATACCAGTAAGTGCAGGGGGACCCCTGGGCGCCACTCTGCCCACAGATAGAGTTAGTTTTTAGTTTGTATACGAGTGAAAGGTCCTCTTTAAGGTGGGATCGTAACGCTCACATTTTTGTGATGTGCTACATTAGGCACGACACTAAAAAGCCTTTTTGTGGTAGTGCTCATCAGTAAGGTTGAGCGAACCTGAACTGTAAAGATTTTTGGACCCCGGACCCGAGCCCGAACTTTTCAGTAAAAGCTCGGGTTCGGTGTTCGGCTATTTTATGGCGCTTTTTGAAAGGCTGCAGAGCAGCCAATCAACAAGCGTTTAACTCTGTGCCCTTAGAAGCCATCACAGCCATGCCTACTAATGGCATGGCTGTGATTGGCCAGTGCAGCATGTGACCCAGGCTCTATATAAGCTGGAGTCATGTAACACTGCACGTCACTCTGCTGTTACTAGTGTAGGGAGAGGATGCTGCTGCTGTGAGGGAGAGAATAGGAAGAATCTTTAATCAGAAGTGCTTGTTAACTCAGCGATCTACCTAGATTTAGTTTTTAGTTTTTACCCTGCCCTGAGCCCATTGACACAGAAAAATAACTTTTATCCGTCTGTTAGTTAAGTGGGCGGTGGCGGTTATTTTATGCAAGCTCAGTGCACCAGCACAGCATATGGGCTTTTGTGACATTCAAATCCAAGCTTGAAATACTGCAATAATTTTCTGGGTTTAAAAACACCCATTTTGGGCAAAAAACTAAATTTGCAACCTGTGCTGCATCCATCAGTGTGAGATACACGCGTTAGATACTGGTGTTATATTCTGGTATTAAAAAAAACACCCATTTTGGGCAAAATACTTTTGCTGCATTTGCTAGTGTGACATATGCTGCATTTGTTAGTTTGCCTATGCTGCATTTGTTAATGTGACATACAAGTTAGAAATACTGCAATAATAATCTGGGTTTAAAAAAAACACAAATTTTGGGCAATATCCTACATCTGGTGCCTTTGCAGCATTTGTCAGTTTGTAAGACAAGCTTAAAATACTTCAATAATTTTCAGTTTTTAAAAAAAAAAACACTCATTTTGGGCAAAAAACTAAATTTGCAGCCTTTGCTGCATCGGTCAGTGTGAGAAACTCGCGTTAGATACTGGTGTTCTATTCTGTTATTTAAAAAAACACCCATTTTGGGCAAAATACTTAATTTTGCAGCCTATGCTGCATTTGTCAGTGTGTAAGACAAGCTTGAAATACTTCAATAATTTTCTGGGTTTTAAAAAAACACCCATTTTTGGCAATACCCTAAATCTGGTGCCTTTGTAGCATTTGTCAGTGTGAAAGACAAGCTTGAAAAAACTTCAATAATTTTCTGGGTTTAAAAAAACACCAATTTTGGACAAAGAACTAAATTTGCAGCCTTTGCTGCATCTGTCAGTGTGAGATACAAGCTTGAAATACTGCAATAATATTCTGGGTTTAAGAAAACACACATTTTTGGCAATCCCCTACATCTGGGGCCTATGCTGCATTTGTTATTGTGACATACAAGCTTGAAATACTGCAATAATATTCTGGGTTTAATAAAACACCAATTTTTGTCAATACCCTACATCAGGGGCCTATGCTTCATCTGTCAGTGTGAGATACAAGCATTAGATACTGGTGTTCGGTTCAGTTATTTAAAAAAAACACAACCATTTTTGCAAAAAACTAAATTTGCTGCCTTTGCTGCATCTGTCAGTGTGAGATACACGCATTAGATACTGCTGTTCTATTCTTTTATACAAACCGGATTCCAAAAAAGTTGGGACACTATACAAATCGTGAATAAAAACTGAATGCAATGATGTGGAGATGCCAACTTCTAATATTTTATTCAGAATAGAACATAAATCACGGAACAAAAGTTTAAACTGAGAAAATGTACCATTTTAAGGGAAAAATATGTTGAATCAGAATTTCATGGTGCCAACAAATCCCCAAAAAGTTGGGACAAGGCCATTTTCACCACTGTGTGGCATCTCCCCCTTCTTCTTACAACACTCAACAGACGTCTGGGGACCGAGGAGACCAGTTTCTCAAGTTTAGAAATAGGAATGCTCTCCCATTCTTGTCTAATACAGGCCTCTAACTGTTCCATCGTCTTGGGCCTTCTTTGTTGCACCTTCCTCTTTATGATGCGCCAAATGTTCTCTATAGGTGAAAGATCTGGACTGCAGACTGGCCATTTCAGTACCCGGATCCTTCTCCTACGCAGCCATGATGTTGTGATTGATGCAGAATGTGGTCTGGCATTATCTTGTTGGAAAATGCAGGGTCTTCCCTGAAAGAGATGACGTCTGGATGGGAGCAGATGTTGTTCTAGAACCTGAATATATTTTTCTGCATTGATGGTGCCTTTCCAGACATGCAAGCTGCCCATGCCACACACACTCATGCAACCTCATACCATCAGAGATGCAGGCTTCTGAACTGAGCGTTGATAACAACTTGGGTTGTCCTTGTCCTCTTTGGTCTGGATGACATGGCGTCCCAGATTTCCAAAAAGAACTTCAAATCGTGACTCGTCTGACCACATAACAGTCTTCCATTTTGCCACACTCCATTTTAAATGATCCCTGGCCCAGTGAAAACGCCTGAGCTTGTGGATCTTGCTTAGAAATGGCTTCTTCTTTGCACTGTAGAGTTTCAGCTGGCAACGGCGGATGGCACGGTGGATTGTGTTCACTGACAATGGTTTCTGGAAGTATTCCTGAGCCCATTCTGTGATTTGCATTACAGTAGCATTCCTGTTTGTGGTGCAGTGTCGTTTAAGGGCCCGGAGATCACGGGCATCCAGTATAGTTTTACAGCCTTGACCCTTACGCACAGAGATTGTTCCAGATTCTCTGAATCTTCGGATGATGTTATGCACAGTTGATGATGATAGATGCAAAGTCTTTGCAATTTTTCGCTGGGTAACACCATTCTGATATTGCTCCACTATCTTTCTGCGCAACATTGTGGGAATTGGTAATCCTCTACCCATCTTGGCTTCTGAGAGACACTGCCACTCTGAGAAGCTCTTTTTATACCCAATCATGTTGCCAATTGACCTAATTAGTGTTAATTGGTCTTCCAGCTCTTCGTTATGCTCAAATTTACTTTTTCCAGCCTCTTATTGCTACTTATTTTTCCTATAAAATGATACATTTACTCGGATTAAACGTTTGATCTGTCATCTACGTTCTATTACAAATAAAATATTGACATTTGCCATCTCCACATCATTGCATTCAGTTTTTATTCACAATTTGTTTAGTGTCCCAACTTTTTTGGAATCCGGTTTGTAAATAAAACACCCATTTTGGGCAAAGAGCTTAATATTGCAGCCTTATTAATTGTGCTATATTAATTGTGGATTGTGCTATATTTTCCCCATCACCAGAAACAATGTACCTAAATAACTTCTTGCCGCTCACTAAGCTTGTGCCCTCAAAGCTAGAATGTAACTTCGAAGTATGTTGCCCGTCAAAAGACTATTGTAACCATCAAGCTTGTTGCCTCTAGTGAAATGAGTAAGGGCTCATGCACACGACTGTATGTATTTTGCGGTCCGCAAAAAAACGATCTGCAATAAATACGGATGACATCCGTGTGTATTCCGTATTTTGCGGAACAGAACAGCTGGCCCTTCATAGAACAGTTACTATCCTTGTCTGTTATGTGGACAATAATAGGACATGTTCTATTTTTCTGCGGAAAGGAAATACGGACATACGGAAACAGAATGCACACGGAGTAACTTCAGTTTTTTGGCGGACCCATTGAAATGAATTGTTCCGCATACGGTCTGCAAAAACAACAGAACAGACACGGAAAGTAAATACTTTCGTATGCATGAACCTTAAAGCTGCTGTTTTCCAGGTCAGACAATCAAGAGTGGAAGATGTGCAGCTTCACGTATTGTATATGCATAGTCCTCTTCTTCCTAAGCTGCCTAGAACTATCAGGTCAGACAGTGCTGTTTTTTAAAACTCCTTGAACATATTTAGGCATCATGCACACAATAATGTGTAATTTCAATGGTGTGTAATGTCAACGGTCAATTGATGGGTGCCTATTCAAAAGTCTGCTATGGGGCCCAGCCTTTCCTAGTTATGCCCCTGTCCCATGCATACTATTTAAAACCAAAAAAGTCTGACCTGCTTACATCTAATTTTAATATGGTGCTAGAGTGCCTCTTTTGAGTGGTGTATCCACAGAGCCCTGAACAACCAATAGTCATGGGGCCTCACTCCACCATCCACCTCCTCCACCTTCATCAGCAAGTTTAGAGAAAGTTTAATGATAATGTTGGTCTCCCCAAAGCACAGAGATAATGCTCACCGTGATGTTAAAGTAAAGTGGTGATGCTCATAGTGTTGTTACAGTACAGGGAAAATGCTCACAGCGATGTCACAGTTCAAGTATCATGAGTGATATCATAGCACCAAAATTCTACAGTTATACCAACAATGATGTCACAATACAGGAATATACATATTTTATTTAAATTAAAAGAGATAGGCACTCTTCATCCAGTATCACTATAAGAGACAGTTTATTCCATATACCATTCACAAATAAAAATACAGTTGCAAAAAAAAGTATGTGAACCCTTTGAAATGATATGGATTTCTGCACAAATTGGTCATAAAATGTGATCTGATCTTCATCTAAGTTACAACAATAGACAATCACAGTCTGCTTAAACTAATAACACACAAAGAATTAAATGTTACCATGTTTTTATTGAACACACCATGTAAACATTAACAGTGCAGGTGGAAAAAGTATGTGAACCCCTAGACTAATGACAGCTCCAAGAGCTAATTGGAGTGAGGTGTCAGCCAACTGTAGTCCAATCAATGAGATGAGATTGGAGGTGTTTGATACAGCTGCCCTGCCCTATAAAAAACACACACCAGTTCTGGGTTTGCTTTTCACAAGAAGCATTGCCTGATGTGAATGATGCCTTGCACAAAAGAGCTCTCAGAAGACCAACGATTAATAATTCTTGACTTGCATAAAGCTGGAAAGGGTTATAAAAGTATCTCCAAAGGCCTTGCTGTTTATCAGTCCACAGTAAGACAAATTGTCTATAAATGGAGAAAGTTTAGCACTGCTGTTACTCTCCCTAGGAGTGGCCGTCCTGTAAAGATAACTGCAAGAGCACAGCGCAGACTGCTCAATGAGGTGAAGATGAATCCTAGAGTGTCAGCCAAAGACTTACAAAAGTCTCCGGCATATGCTAACATCCATGTTAGCGAATCTACGAGACGTAAAACACTAAACAAGAATGGATTTCATGGGAGGATACCACTGCTGTCCAAAAAAAAACATTGCTGCACGTTTACAGTTTATACAAGAGCACCTGGATGTTCCACAGCAGTACTGGCAAAATATTCTGTGGACAGATGAAACCAAAGTTGAGTTGTTTGGAAGGAACACACAACACTATGTGTGGAGAAAGAGAGGCACAGCACACCAACATCAAAACCTCATCCCAACTGTGAAGTATGGTGGTGGGGGCATCATGGTTTGGGGCTGTTTTGCTGCGTCAGGGCATGGACGGATTGCTATCATCGAAGGAAAAATGAATTCCCAAGTTTATCAAGACATTTTGCAGGAGAACTTAAGGCCATCTGTCCACAAGCTGAAGCTCAACAGAAGATGGGTGTTGCAACAGGACAACGACCTAAAGCATAGAAGTAAATCAACAACAGAATTGCTTAAACAGAAGAAAATACACCTTCTGGAGTGGCCCAGTCAGAGTCCTGACCTTAACATGATTGAGATGCTGTGGCATGACCTCAAGAAAGCGATTCACACCAGACATCCCAAAAATATTGCTGAACTGAAACAGTTCTGTAAAGAGGAATGGTCAAGAATTGCTCTTGACCGTTGTGCACGTCTGATCTGCAACTACAGGAAATGTTTGGTTGAAGTTATTGCTGCCAAAGGAGGTTCAACCAGTTATTAAATTCAAGGGTTCACATACTTTTTCCACCTGCACTGTGAATGTTTACATGGTGTGTTCAATAAAAACATGGTAACATTTAATTCTTTGTGTGTTATTAGTTTAAGCAGACTGTGATTGTCTATTGAAAGAAAGGGGGTTTGTAGCCAGCTCACCTCATCGTCTTGCAGCAGTGCACGGGGCGGACTCAAGCCGGTCCCTGGTCAGTAGAAGAAAGTTCAAAAGATTGCTCCAGCACCGCAGTGTATGGTATGAAAATCCCGGTCTTTATTGACACCATAAAATCCAGGTGAGTACAGCAATAGATAACAAACACTAGTGATCCCAGGAGCCCCGGATCTACGCGTTTCGAACTGTTAGGTTCTTAGTCATGATCCTAAGTGTCTTTCATGTTCGAAGCCTTAAAAACTATCCGTCCGCCATTATCCCCTCCTTGTAAGGGAGGAGTATAGTGGAGCAGGGCGGGCAGCAGAATCGGCCAGGTCCATGGGAGACACCTGTGTAAACCCAATCATAGGTAACAAAGTCTAAACCCCGCAAACACATTTTATAAATCACATAAAAAAGTATATACACATATAAGACCTCTTACTATGGATAACTAATATAAAATCTTCTGTTGGTTGTCTCTCCAAGCATGCTTAATAAGGTGTTCTTATTCATCATGAATTATACATCAGCAGACATAATATTCAAAAATCAATACAAAAACCAAAAACCAAAAACCAAAAATAACTGAAAAAATCCCTGAGTTTTGGTCAGTGTCCAAAAAGCAGCAAATAGTCATATTTTACTGAAATGTCCCATTTGTGTCCTATATTTCTTTGATGTTCATCCTTTCGTTTTATTCATCCATTGTATTGGAATTGAGTGTTTGATTTTCTTCAATAGGCTCAAAAAACGCATTATGTGAACTAGGACCAAATGGGAGAAAAAGAAACCGCTTTTATCGGATATAAGATATTAAGTAATTAGTCCATATGACCAGACCAAAAGTATATCGCATATCATGGGATCGGTTATTTAATAAATCTCCACAATACATGCATTAATATAAAATACATGTGTGTGGAGAGAGCAGACCATTTAACATAACAATAAAATTATTGCAGCAAAAGAAAGACAAAATTGTCATAACAGCCAATATATATGACAGTAATTCCACATGCCTATCCATTTTGCATATGCACACCATGGGCAGGTTATTGTAATATGTAAACTAGTATCCTATTGTTATAGGGATTATTTCCTCTTTTTTCAAAGACACACTGGATTATTATATTTGATCCTATATATTATCTATATCCATGTCCCATTTCTGAGACATGGACTATCTATGCATAGAGCTTTGTTTTTGGGGAGGAAATTAAAGCAACAACTCTAGGAATCAAAAAGAACCCAAAATTACGGCAATTCAAAACCGCACATGTGTTAGATCTGTATTCCAATCCCGCCTCTAGTGAACAAACGTACATTGTTCACTTAATATACAAAAGGGTATGAGGAGAGAAGAAAAACATTTCCATCCCCCCTGTAACTCCTATTATGAAATCAATTGGTGTGAACAATGTCAGTCACATGTGCGGTTTTGATTCCAGAACTATAGCCTACTGTTCATTACAATATTACTGATTATCATTGTCTGCCCTTGGTTTAACATGATGGTATATCAATAAGTAGAAGAGACACCATCAGAAGAAGAAAAAAGAAAGAAAGAGAAGACCTTAGCGGTTAAAATAAACATATAAATATATATGTTAGGTTAAAAATAATAGCAAATCATGCTTATGCTGCAAATTATTATCAGTATAAGTACACATGTGATTGTCTATTGTTGTGACTTAGATGAAGATCAGATCACATTTTATGACCAATTTGTGCAGAAATCCATATCATTCCAAAGGGTTCACATACTTTTTCTTGCAACTGTATATCATAAAGATAAAATAGTAATAAATACATAAAAAAATAAGGGTAAAATGGTTAAAACATCCAGAAACCTAGATATAAATCTTCTGGTGGGAGTTCTACTTTAAAGGTATAATCACTTATAGTAAATAAATCAATTGTGCCAGATTCAGAAATGTCTGGTTCACTCCAGAGTATATACTGCACAGCGATAAATTACCTTAAATAATGTATCCGTATTGTTTCTGCAGTGATATAATTATTAATAACTTAGTTTCCACAATATTTCTGCAGTTATGTTATGTCAGATAAAGTTACATTACTGTGTTATTTGTATTCATTCCTTGTACAGAAACGTTCTAAACCACCATTAGGGTATTCGTGACTATAAATAATGTCCAATATGTTTATAATAATCCATTTTTAAAAAGCTGAAACATATGGTGCTTCAGCAAATTAATATGTTCACTGTCCGTTCATATCCAGATGTTCATATCCCACATAAATGTTCCTATAGAAATTGAATCAAATATCCATGTAGCAGTTAATTTATCGGTATTGGGTATTTTCCAGTCATATTGGCCTGGATTTGTGGGAGGGGCGCCCTGCTGCCTATTTTACCTGCTGGCTTAATGCACAGGTCACGGGCGTCATCAGCGCTCCCTCCCTGCCTACCCTCATTCTCACAATTCTCCTATAGGGTATGCCCTCTTTCAGGTGTACCTTCGACGAGAACGGTTATGGCACAACTCAAACCGTTAGTAGTGACTTCTAGGGGGAAGGGGGGAGGGTGGGTTCTTTTACTGGTAGCCCTGATGAACACTGTAAAAAATAAATAACTAAAGCAATGCCAAAACAGCAATTTTCTGGTCACCTTGCCTGACAAAAGTATAATACCAAGTGATCAAAAAGGCGTATTTAGCCCAAAATGGTACCAATCAAACCGACATCTCATCCTGCAAAAAATGAGTCCCTACGTAAGACAATCGGCCAAAAAATAAAAAAATATGGCTCTCATAAAACAAGATTTTATTCTGTTCAAAATAAAACAATTGGGATAATTATGTTCTCAGTTGCATAACAGAAACGTAAGCCGTCACGTTATTTGCTGTGTACACTGAATATTTATCTTCAAATTATATTTCTGTTTGATGTAGCTTCTTCAGGAGCGCCCACTGTCTATACGGATGTATTTTATTACCCATTGAAGGAACAGATTTATTTAACTTGGATTGCATTTCCACCAGGATGTTATTCACAAAACTGCACTGTACATCCTGCTCTCTTTGCAGATTAATTCATAACCTCAGTATTGGCAAGGGACAGGGGCGTACATAGAAATCACTGGGTCACATGGCAAGAATCTGAATTGGGCCCCCTGTGAGTGACCCATAGCACCCCTTAGGGTACCTGCACATCTGCTGCAGAGGTTCCAGCTACTGCAGAACCTACTACTACACACCTCAGCTGCCGCAGAACCTCCTAATACACACCTCATCTACTGCAGAAACTCCTAATACATACCTCAGCTGCTGCAGAACCTCTTAATACACACCTCAGCTGCTGCAGAACCTCCTAATGCACACCGCAGCTGCTGCAAAACCTCCTAATACACACCTCAGTTGCTGCGGATCCTCCTAATACACACCTCAGCTGCTGCAGAACCTCCTTATACACACCTCAGCTGCTGCAGAACCTCCTAATATACATATCAGCTGCTAGCAGAACCTCCTAATACACACGCAGCTGCTGCAGAACCTCCTAATACACACCTCAGCTGCTGCAGAACATCCTAATACACACCTCAGCTCCTGCAGACGCTCAAAATACACACCTCAGCTGCTGCAGAAGCTCATAATACACACCACTTACTGCTACAGAACCTCCTAATATACACCTCAGCTGCTGCAGAACATCATAGCACACATCTCAGCTGCTGCATAACCTCATAATACCTCAGCTGCTGCAGATTCTCATAATACCTCAGCTGCTGCAGAACCTCCTAATACACAGCTCAGCTGCTACAGAACCTCACAATAGACACCTTAACTGCTGCAGAACATCATAACATGCACCTCAGGTGCTTCAGAACCTTCTAATACACACCTCAGCTGCTGCAGAACCTCATACCACACCTCAGCTGCTGCAGAACCTGCTAATAGAGAACATATGAGTCTTTAATCACATCTATGTTGGGGCCTCTTTTGCAGATCAGGTCATAAATGCTGGACACAATTTTATAGCGTGGCAGATGGAAACCTGTCAGATCTCATTATGGTCAGCGAGATCCATCAGGTGTTGTCAATGAAGCGCCAGATCCGGAAATACTGTGATTTACGTTGTTGTGCTCCTATGGCTGGTGAGAACAGCGAACGTCACCAGCACAGATGTGAACAGAGCCTAATACACACCTCAGAACCTGCAGAAAATTATAATAGTGACAAGGGAACTACAAGTCTCATCATCAACAGATTGTATGGAAATTAGGAGCCAACAAAGTGAGAGGTAAAAGTGGAGAGAACTACAACCAGCATGACCAGGCTGTTATTATTGGATACAAGTGGATATTACACACAGAGAGTATAGGACTGGGTTCACATCACCGTTTAGTTTTCTGTATTTCTGATCCGTCAGAAGAAAAGAAAAATAAAGAAAAAAAAAATTATCCTGTATTTCAAGCATCAGTTCTGCACATTCCGCATCCGTTTGATTCTGAGATCCATTATTTTAAACCAGTGGTTCTCAACTTCAGTCCTCAGGACCCACCTGCTGGTCATGATTTGAAAATATCCCACAGAATGAATACCTGTGGTAAATCCTGATGCATTGACACCAATTATATCACCTGCCCAATACTAAGGAAATCCTGAAAACATGACTGGTAGGTGGGTCCTGAGGACTGGAGTTAAGAAGCACTGTTTTAGACAGAAAAACGTCCTGCGTGCAAAACGGAAAACTAAACAGTAATGTGAACCCAGCCTAATAAGAGAGAACTACAACTCCCAGCATGTCCTGATTATTATAGGGCATCATCTATTTGTACTAGGTGAGAGCTTTAAAAGGAAATAACTATAACCGCCAGTATGGATAGACTTATTATGGGGCATCAGTATATATTACAGAGATGGGGTAGAAGAGGAGACCACTACAACTCCCAGCATTACCAGACTATACTAGGGCATAGATTGAAATTACATGGAGAGGGATATAATAGGACAGAACTACAACTCACTAACCCCTCCTCCTGGCACAACACAGAAGTTCCGCCCTCTCACAGCGACATCCCACAGGTCTTTCACCAGTCCTCTGTACTGGTCACATGGTTGATGACATCACCAAAGGTCCTTCAGACTTCTTGGCTTCTTGCACTGGTCACATGGTTGATGACATCACCAAAGGTCCTTCTCCACTTCTTACATTCTCTTTTAACAGGTACCCAGGTAGAAGCTATATAAGTGTAATTAGTGGGTGTGGCCTATCCTCCACTGCGGGCCCCCTTCCTTGAGGGGCTGCATAGCAGCTGTGTGATCTGCCTGTACTGGAGGTACACCACTGGCAGGGGATATATACAGTTGCAAGAAAAAGTATGTGAACCCTTTGGAATGATATGGATTTCTGCACAAATTGGTCATAAAATGTGATCTGATCTTCATCTAAGTCACAACAATAGGCAATCACAGTCTGCTTAAACTAATAACACACAAATAATTAAATCTTACCATGTTTTTATTGAACAC
The DNA here is from genome assembly GCF_014858855.1 of Bufo gargarizans. Classification (NCBI taxonomy): domain Eukaryota; kingdom Metazoa; phylum Chordata; class Amphibia; order Anura; family Bufonidae; genus Bufo; species Bufo gargarizans. Next base: position 72,118,601 of record NC_058085.1, on the reverse strand, counting down.
ACCATGTAAACATTCACAGTGCAGGTGGAAAAAGTATGTGAACCCTTGGATTTAATAACTGGTTGAACCTCCTTTGGCAGCAATAACTTCAACCAAACATTTCCTGTAGTTGCAGATCAGACGTGCACAACGGTCAGGAGTAATTCTTGACCATTCCTCTTTACAGAACTGTTTCAGTTCAGCAATATTCTTGGGATGTCTGGTGTGAATCGCTTTTTTGAGGTCATGCCACAGCATCTCAATCAGGTTGTTTTGAACACTCTGTATGTTAACACCGTCAAACGTGTGTTTACCCACAGTTCTGTATCTTAGTGTCACTCAGACATGATTTAATGTTGCTGTCATTGCGTTCCTGAGCTTGGGAAGGGGGAGAGAAAAATAAAAAATTCATAAAAAATAAATGAAAAGAGATGTTTTCCTAAAAAGTGTGAGTTCTAGGAGACTAGAGGGTGTTATATGCTAATTTTCAGGGCAACTTGAGCAACTTTGGTTCAGTCGAAAGCGATTCAGGTCCGAAACAAACTTTTTGAAAAATTTGGCGAACATGAACCAAACTGAATCTTTACTTGATTCGCTCACCCCTAGCATGATTATATATATATTTTTTTTAAGCTGAGATAATCTGTTTATAATTCAAAGATCAAAACCCCAAAAAGAGACAGATTTAAAAAAGGGGGCTGAACCTTTGGTGTTTTCTTTTTTTGTTTTGTTAGTTTTTGGATGAAATTTGATGTTTCCAAATTACATGAACTGTTGCATTTATCAGTGAACAACATTGAGGACCACTGGTTCCTCATTCAGCGTAGATGCTCTCTGGCCCAGGCAAGACGATGACACCTTTGGTCAGGTACCCTTGTAGGTCATCTAGTACACAGACCAAGCTGATGTAAACAGTTTTGAATGGTCTGACATGACACTTGGGTGCCTCTCGCCTCCCTTAACTGTGCCTGGAGTTGTGTGGCATTCATCATCCGGTTCCACACGGCATTGTTAACAATGAAGCAATCTTCAGTGTAGGATGCGGCCAAAGGACGTCCACTTCTATGCTTTTTTTGTGACTCTTCCAGTCTCTCTGTATCTCTGTGGCAACCTGCTAATAACACTCTGTGACACTCTAAGCTCAGTGGCCACTTCCATCTGAGAACATTCTGCGTCTACTATTGATCAATTGTTAGGTGTCATTTTGGTCTAATGATGTCAAAATGTGAACAGCATGATGAGGAGGACTGTTTAAATACCAATTCTAATGGAACCAGGACATGTATTGGGCGATTCATGGATCATACACCTGTTGTGAATTTTGCCATTATGCTCCTTGTTAGAAAACAGCAAGCTGTGCAAAAAGTACTGAATCATTGAATGCCTAATATCACATTATCACTCACTGATATTTTTGTCTGCAACCCTGCATATTTTATACAGTTTTTAAAGTGTATAGAAAAAAAATAAGTACATTAACTATGTGAGATGCCCTGAAAATGAGTTTGGACTAATATTTCAGGTGTTTTCACTGAGATTTAAAATGCAAGATGGTAGAACGGGTGTTGTACAGTTTTACGCTTATTCTACACCTCGCCTGAAAAAAAAAGGATTTTGTTAAAATGGGGAAAAAAATGAAACTACCATCCTTGCAGGTAGCTGCTTTTGAGGTTTTACAGCAGCTGCAGTTATGCTAGGAGGCAAAGCTATTCTCGGCTCCTCACTTCTTACTACCTAGCTGATAACTTTCCCTGCCTTTTCCTATTCTACACACACAATTCTTTTTCTTCTTTGTAATTCTAGTCTTTCTTTTCACTATCCCTCACAATAGAATACAAGCTTGATTGATTTCTGACTGTTCTTGGCTCCCTTCACAGTAATAATATGTACACTGTGCCACTCACAGTAATAATGCCCACATTGTGTCTCCTTCACAGTAGTTTCCCCTGTTTTTAGGAATAGTGAGTGGTGATGTAACCTTAATAGTTGGTGTGTTCCTACCTGGATACCGTCGTTCCACAGGATTAGGCTCAGCTGCAAGAAAGGGGTAAGTAATAGTTGGTGGAGAATAAGTCGATTTCAGACTTTATAAAGTTTAACATATTTACTTGAATAAACTTGCATCTAGACAATATTCGGTCTTTCTCCAGCAGGTTTTGAGGTAAACTGGCAGGCAAACATGGATACCTTGCTTTCTCTTTCTCTGCTGCTGTGCTAAACTCTGATTTCGGTCTGGTAGCTGGACTTTTGGACAGTTCCGGTACCTTTGAGTGAGGTGCCTTTGGCCATTGACCCCCTCGTAATTCTCAGTATATAAACTGCAAGGAGTTGGAGTGCTCTTTGAGCTGCTACCCTTAAAATAGTCCTACGCATGAGGGGGGAGCTCCCCTCAGTGTGCCATGTCTCTTCTCTCTCCAACTCCACTATAAATTGATTATAGCTTCCTGCATCCCCTCCCTTGGTTGGATGCAGGACAAGTCCACTTCTGCCCAAAGGGGAGGATGGGGGATGGAGTGGTAATCTCCATTCTAACTAAAGATCTCTTTCTGTCAGATACACTTCCACCTGCTGGTGAACCAGGCATAGTATATGCAATACAATACATACGTTACATAGCAATGTTATTAAGGCACAAAATAAAAGGACCTGGACTCAAGTACACAGATGACATTATTTGTTAGCCATCAGAAACAGTGTCAGGGTGTAGTAATGGTAGTGCCCGCTCTAGGGTACTACATTATGCCAACATTACAGCAGAAATGCCCACATTGTGCCCCATCACAGTAGTTATGCCCACCTTTGTGCTCCCTCACAGTAGTTATGTCCTGCTTGTGGGCCCTTCACAGTAGTTATGTTCCCCTTGTGGTCCCTTATCAGTAGTTACGCCCACTTTTGTGCCCCCTCACAGTGGTTATGTCCTGCTTGTGCTGTTGTCTGTTTTTGGAGTAACTAATCTGAAGATGTGAGCCAGACTCTGGGAAACCTCTGCGTTGTGGCACAGAGTGGGTTACATGGAAAAACGCCCATCTTCTCACTCCTTTTCTGGAAAAGAAAGACCCGCCATATGTAACAATCAGAGAACAAGTACTGTATGCTGTGACTGATAGGGATGAGGGGATTTATTACATGCATAGAAGTTAGGGTTCACCCACTGTAAATTCTGTAAAAAATGTGGGGCAGAATCGCTCAGCATGCTACACTTTCTTCTCCAGTACAATACCAGGTTTTCTAGTGGAAATCAGATTCCATTATAGTTGATGCAATCCCTCAGGGGGTGTTCGTTTCAGTTATGTGATGGAAACTCTGCTTCTATTATTTTAATTGTTAATTTCATAACATATATATAAAGATATATCTGTAGATATCAATACATTATGCATGTGAATACAGCAGGTCCTGAGATCTGGGCAGTGATAATCTGAAAGAAAAGATAGAATAAAAGTTAAATATACAGGCGTATCCCTATGCAGTTTCAGAATGCAGAAGGGCCTCCTACCTTCATTGTCAGAGTGCTGAACAGGACTGCATGGACTCAGAGCAGGGACTAGTGTAAAGGCCGATTTATTGGCCTGCATTTGTGGGAGGGGTGTAGCTGCCTTTATATCCGGCATACGCCCCTCCCTCAATGAACGTCTCGTCTTGTTTCTACCTACCACACATGCAGGCAGGTGTCGGCAGTGTTCCTGGGCTCACGAGTCTGCGGTCAAAGGTGAGTATGCTGCCTCATCCAGCAGCCATGTCCACGTAGTCCGGCCGGCGGTGTTTCGGCTCCCCAAGGTGAGGGGGAGCACCACCGCACCGGAACGATCGGCAAGGGAGCTACGTGCGGCTCCCCACGCGGCCATTCATCGTAGGGTTTCAGGGGACAGCGTGTTCCCAACTTCGGCGCAGTCGTAAAGTCTTGCACGGGCCGCCGTGCAGTTAGATAGGAAGGTAGGGAGCCTGAGCTGGAGCAGGCTCGGTGGTCTATTAGTCAGGTCTGCCTGCTCCAGCTCAGTGCACAGGTCAGAACCCTGCTTGCTGGTGAAGATTAACCTCTTAGTGACCAAGTGTTTTTTCATCAATGTACTTGTATGGGGTCTAGTTTTTTGCAGGACAAGTTATAGTTTTTAATGCACCATTTCAAGTACATGTACTGATTGATTAAAGCAAGCTGTTTTAGCTAAACCCTCCGTTGTTTAAGTCAGTAAAAGGCGTATTAATGGTCACTAAGGAGTTAAAATAAAATATTTAGTATATATAAGGGGGGGGGGGGTCATATGTGGTTTAGGCAATATTGTTAAGCACCCCTTTTGTAGTTTCTCAGCAGGCTTCTCTTTAAGTTGCAGCACTTTGTGTCATATTAAAAAAAAATAAAAAAAAAGAGGCTGAGGCTGTTTGTGTAGGTTAATCAGGATTTATTCTCAGTTTGGTACTATATTATAGTACTGCTACACAGCATGGTCTTACACCGTATGATTCTTTGCACTAGGCTCAGTCGTACATGCAGCGCGTTTGTTCCACTCAGTTTACCGTAGTTACTTTTGGTTTCCGCATTACTATTGTTTCGTTTTAATTCCTGTTCACACTTGTACACTGGTGTTTCATGATTTGATGTTTATTTTCTAGGTCCGTGCTTCCCTTTTCTCGAGTATCGCCAGAGTTTTTCTTAAAAAATAAAATAAAATAAAAAATATAAGTAAATAAATAAATAAATCATTGATTTGTCAGCCCCGCATGGGTCCCATGTAGCTAGTCTCGACTCCCTCATCCCATCGGACTCCCTCATCCCATTCCTCCATTGACCAAGCCATAGCTATCATCATGCACTTAGGTCCTGGAGCAGCGTTGTCTAAGGCGGATATATACGACGCCTTTAAGCTTCTCCCGATCATGCCGGCCCTCTGGCAGTGGCATGGCATTAAGTGGAGGGACCAGTATTACTTCTCTTCGAAGCTCACGTTTGGTTCTAAAAGCAGCCCGTGGCTATTCGATCAGTTGGCACAGGCCCTCCACTGGGTGTTAGAGAACAAGGTACAGTGTGAGCATGTCATCCATTATTTAGACGACTTCTTGCTGATAGAGAGGCCAGGAGTTGCCCCAGTAGGTCTCAAGAAGCTTCTCAATTGTTTCTCTCGGTTAGACGTCCCAGTGTCCCCTAAGAAGGTTGAGGGTCCGTCCACTGTCATCACTTTCCTGGGCATTGTTTTAGACTCGCAAAACATGCTAGCGAAGTTACCCACAGCTAAACTGAACAGGGTCAGGGAAGTGATACACAGGTTCACGGTTACTACTGTGACCACTAAGGCCGAGTTACAATCACTGTTGGGCATGCTGAACTTTGCCATGCGTATAATCCCACAAGGCAGGTCATTCATTTCTCGTCTGTTGACACTCCTCCCCTCAGCACCTTGTCAGGACAGCCCGGTGCACTTAGACAGTCTGGCTCTGGCGCGGGCGTGCTCGGACTGCGGCCCTCCGGCTGTTGCGGAACTGCATCTCCCATCATTCCCTGACAGCCTACAGCTGTCATCCTACAGAGGGGCGTCGTGGGAGTTGTGGTTTTGCGGCAGCTGGGGGGCCGCGGGTTGAGCATCCCTGCTCTAGCGGATCTTCACATGTGGGATCACTTTCTCCACCAGTGGAATGGAATTTCCCTTTTTCATTCCCGCAATATGTAGTAGTTCTCCTGTAATTTTTTTTTCTGACGCAGCTGCAAGTTCAGGATTTGCAGCCATTTTTGGCACCCATTGGTTGGCAGGCGAGTGGCCAGTTCGAGTCAGACGAATCCCGGGTTTCTTGCAGACCTCAGCACTATTTGAGTTGTATCCCATGGTCGCGGCCGCCTGTGTTTGGGGTAGCAATTGGTCTAATTGTTCAGTTTTGTTTGTAACAGATAACGCAGCTGTTATCGATATTTAACCAGCGGTTTGTCTAAGTCCTTACATATTATGAGTCCCCTAAGGCGTCTAGTACAACTTTCATTAATGCATCATTTCCATTTCAGTTGTGCACACTTGCCTGGTACGCAAAACATGGCAGCGGGTGCCTTGTCACAAGCTAATACCTCCCTTTTCTTTCAGATCATGCCAGAAGCGGACATCACAGGTGCCATGATTCCTCCGCACGAGTCACTAGTACTGGTCTAACCGAACACCTAGCTACTGCTCACATGTTGCTTGCTAAATCTCTCTCACCTAATACGGCCAGAGCTTACCACACAGGGTGGAACACATATTGTAGGTTCCAGGAGCGGTTCCCTCAGGGGCAGTCCAGCTTTGTAGAATACGTTCTTGCTTTCATAGGGTTTTGTCACTCCGAGTTGAAGTTATCCCATAATACGGTAAGGTCCTACCTAGCAGGGGTTCAGCACTTTCTGGCTGTGAGCTACCCGGATCGGGGTTCCTTATTCTCTGTCCACGCTGTTAAGGCTGCTTTGAGGGGTCTGGGTAAATGTAGCGTGAAAGGACGGGTCCGTAGACAGGCTATTTCAGGTCAGGTTTTCCGTGATCTCTCTGACGCCTTAGACAAAGGTCCTTATGGTTTCCTCCTTAGCCTAGTGCTCAAAGCTGCTATTTATTTAGCCTTTTATGTGTTTGAGACCTGGTGAGTTCACGAGCTCCTCCAACAGCAGTAAGTTCGTAGCGATTAGCCAACTGGTTCCGAGTGTTGAGGGTTTCTCTTTTCTGTTGCCAGCGTCGAAACGTCACAGGTGGGTCCTCCGGCTCAGGTGTCATTCTTCCCCACAGAACACCATTGGTGCCCCGTCCGTGTACTCAATCAGTTACTGGCAGCATTAGATGGCCTTGGGCCGAGTAGTCCATTATTGCCTTTCGGCCAATCGCCTCTCACAACCCACCAATTTGTGTCCCATATACGCCCTCTGTTGGCCAGCTTAGGTGTGGATCCAGCTTCGGTGTTGGGTCATTCATTCCGCATCGGGGCTGCATCCGCAGCTTCAAAAAATCAGGTGCCGACGCACGTCATCCAAAAGTTAGGTCGCTGGCGGTCATCGTGTTTTAGCAGGTATATTCCTCATCCTAAGGTCGAAATGTCGCTTGCTTTTCAGAATCTGGTTCTGTAATTTTGTGTTGTAATAAAGGAAAATCCTGCCTTTTAAGTTTGCTGTTTTTGCCCTCTATTCAGGCGTCCCTACATCGCCGCGGTTACGGCATAATTCTAGCCGCTTTAGAGTTGAGGGGGCCGGAGATGGGGTCAGTTCCTTCTCGCCATCATTAACCCCGACCACAAATAAAATTACAAGCACTAAAGGGCTTATTTAATTGTTAAATAAGTGCACAAGCTTCCTGCCGGCTAGCTGATAACCCTACGGCAAGTTGGGTTCACTGTGGTTTTCTGACTTTTACAAAGTTATTCATCAAAGCTATGTGTTAAATAGTAAAATATGTCTTCTATTGTTAGGATTAGTATTATTATTATATTTCCTAACCTGCTTACCTCAGCAATTCTGCTAATCGTTCCCACCAACTACTTAGCATACATATATTAAGATCCTTCAGCCAAAATTTGGCTCAGGCCTCTTTCATTTTAGTGATACAGATTGTGTCAGGATCAGTTCAAGGAAAAACTGATGGTTTTCAATGCAAGTACAATCAGTTTTTATGCCATTGCATTCAGCGAGTGGGTTTTTTCCATCTGGATTGTATCTGGAATGCATGAAAAAAATAAAAATAGGCTAACTAAGCAAGGGATACTGGCAGTCCGTGTTCATAACCCCTTTTAGCCTGTACGTGTTTACCAGCATGTCATTTGGAATGAATAACGCCCCGGCAACCTTCCAAAGAATGGTGGATCAACTGCTAGAGGGATGTCAGGGGTATGCCCAAGGCTTACATCTCCGACACGTGTCCCCATTGCTGCAGCAGGTAGCCAATGCCCAATCTGACAAGTGCCAGATGGGGATGGCCGAGATGCTATACCTGGGACATCAGGTGGGAAGTGGGAGCATACGCCCAGAACCTGCAAAAATAAAACCCATTACCTAGTGACCCCACCCAGTCAACCAAAAACAAGTCCACACATTCTTAGGGATCACAGGTTATTATTGGAAGTTTATCCCCAATTACAGCATAGCAGCAAAGCCCCTCACTGATCTCACCACCAAAAAGTATGCACGCAGCCTTATCGGGACCTCAGAATGCAAGTCCGCTTAATGGGACATGCTAACATATTGCGGCCATTTATTCTAGCATTTCTTTCCCTTACCCTGACAATACAATTAGTCCAGTCTCTTGTTGCCCTGTATAGGGCTTCATAGGGACTCCTTTTCAGGGTAAGGTTCCAGACGGGACCACCCCTTTGGGGGGCACAGACCCCATGTTAGGTCACTAGGGCTGAATAGGTCAAGTAGGGCCTTACTAGGGAAAGTTTTTCTTTCTCTGAGACCTCCTTGCCACTACCTCTGACCGAAGTTTCGGATATCTCTATCACCGACTGGAAATCCGGTATTGACAAGCCCTCCTTATGTGACCACCTCCTATACAAACATTTCACACGTTGTCAACAAGTGAGGTTTCAACAAAACCGGTAAGACCATTACGTATTTTTATTGTCCCCATAGTTCTGGTACCTCTAGTCTGGGACTGGAATATTGGGACTCTACGCCCAACCCTCTATGTGCCTAGGCAATTGTGCACTCGGACCTAGGGTGGTTTGCACCTAGCCTGGTGTGTTGCCACAACTTGGTATCACACCAATTTAGGTCCTACACATATGTGCTTCTTCTTGTTTGTAAGGGGTTTTTTACTCTCTGTTTGGGGAGAATTTATATATATATTAAAAGTTAAGTTTTAACATGTCACTGCTCCTCTTCCTTTAGCTTTACATTGATTTAGAGCAGTGTCCAGAAGAACTGCACATGCAGTGATTTATCCTGATAAGACAACCCAATTCTTCCTTTTTTGAGTCCACTTTCATCCAATTGGAAAGCCAGCTAGCACAGAGCCTGGTCCTGACTGCTCTGGACTACCGCCGCCGGTTCATTGTTCAAACAGAAGCCTTGGATACCAGACTTGGAGCCCTACTCAGCGGGTGCTGATGGTCAGGAGCACCTAATAGCCTATCTATCCCATAATCTGTTGGACCAGGAGAGGGCATACTGCACAATCAGAAAAATAATTCCTGGCCATAGTCTGGGCCCTGAAAAAATTGCTCAGGTGAAGTCTGGCCCTAGAGGCCTATTTTCTGTCTCCCACAAAAACGGAAAAGATCATGGAAATGTAGTCGGATTTAACTGACAACCAATGATGGAACAGCAACGATTATCTCCCACCAATCCTATAGGGGCCAATGCACTAAAATGGAAGCTGAGGGAAATAAAAGTGCGGCTGCATCTGTCATCAGCAGCTATTTTACACAACGTCAGCCTAGGGACTATGGTTCAAACTGGTGGACTTCAGAATTGCTCTTCGCCCAAACCTTGAGCCTATGGGTTCGGTTGCAGAGTCCAGGTTGGGTCAATTGAGTCACCTTGCCACGTGTCTCACTGTGCACGGACGGCTTCCTAAGCTTGCATCAACCTCCTCTCGATGGGTGCCCGCCCAAAGCAGGGTGCTACTGGCTGGGGTAGTTGGTCCTGGGTCCCCCAAAGTCTCGGAGGTTTAATACCTGGCGTGCCCTTTCTGGGACCGTACTATATTCTGCTGACTGTTGGTTATCCAATAAAGTCTTCCCAGAGCGTTATACCCTCACCCTGTGTTGTCTGAGTAGTGTTTCACTCATGGAAAAGGAGCACGGGTGTTTGTGGTATGAGCCCTGGCCCTGTGCTGTCTTTATAAAGATAGCCAGGCTGGCGGATAAGATCACCCACTGACCCTCATGTCTCCACAATGACATCATCACGCACCGTACGAGATTTCACTCTGGATCTTCAAGCAAGATGGCCACAGCAGGCTCTTGATGATCAAATGGATAAGGGGAGTATTTTTAATATATTTTTTAAACAGACTAACCTCTGACAACCCTCAATGGTCATCTCAGATGCCGGGATCAGCGATAAATCTGAGGGGTTCAATGACGCCGTTCCCTGTCATTGCGCCTGTAACTCACAAATAAATCTTTGTGAAATTCGGCGAAGTTTTGAGACCTTCCTTCATCTCTTGTTATCATTCACCAGTCCATATCTAATATCAGTATGCTCTGCAGTGTTTGTAAATGGAGCTGTAATCACATGCAATCCTCCAACTGTAGTTTCAGTTTAGTAGAACCGCTTACTGGGAAGTGAAACACCTGTGCATGCTCCCTATGTGTAACGGGGTTAGCTCCACTGCGTGTTACTACTCACGCTCGGACACCGTCTCTGTTCCAGGTACGGCGTACGGTTAGAATTGGAGTCTTTCCTGGTCAATGACAAATTCAATTACTACAGTATAAGGGCTTGTTCACACGAATGTTTTTTGCGTTCCGTATACGTGCCGTTTTTTGCGTTTCGTGTACGGTCCGTATAAGGAACCATTAATTTATATTGGTCCGCAAATAAGCATTCCGTTTCCATATGTGCGCATTTCCGTTCCAATGCATTTTGAGTCTTGTCCTATTATTGTCCGCAAATCACGTTCCGTGGCTCCATTAAATTCAAAGGGTCCGCAAAAAAAACGGAATGCATATGGAACGCCTCCGTATGTCATCCGTTTTTTGCGGATCCGTGATTTTGTAATTATAGGCCAAACCCACTTTTGCCATGTGCTGTGTGTTAATGGTGGGTTGAAGAAGAGGCCATACCATTACACCCGACAGCTCCAATTTCTTAAGCCTATTCTGGATATAAGGCCTTAATAACATATTCTCTGTATATAATGATAGTACATATTTATTGGTTTACAAGGATGAGTTCAAGTATTAAAGGTAACTAGTCCCCTAAACGTGCAATGTATTGGTGATCCACAAAATTGCATCCTGTTGGGCAGTGATGCCCAACCAGCGGCCCTCCAGCTGTTGTAAAACTACAGCTCCCACAATGCCATGCTATAGGCTGATGGCTTTAGACTGTGGTGGAATGATGGGAGTAGTAGCTTTGCAAACCCTGGAGGGCTGCAGGTTGAGCATGCCTGTTTGATATAGTCATGTAATTTCCCTTTGTTAAATGTCATTTTTTTGACTAGGGAAATGGCTTCACTACTAGCCAGATATATGATATATGATAAATACATGTGTGCAATTATAAAAATCTGTCTCCTAGAACCATAGACAGCCTTGAAGGCGCAGCAGACCAGGCACAATCATCTTCTGAAGAAGCTACTGCAGTTGAAACTACTCAGGAGCAAGACAAAAACCAACCATTTCCAGGAGATGATTCAGCCATGGAGGCAGCCGGGCACAAAATAAGTAGCCCAGAACCCCAAACCACACAGGCATGTCGGAGAAAGGGGAGGCAAGAGTAACTCCTGTCTCTGGCTCAGATCCTAGAGCAAGACTAGATGGGGAAATCTTGCAATATCTGAGCCAGAGGCGGAGTGAAAGCGTTGAGGAGTGGCTGTTGCGTGGCTTAGTTCCCCTGATCCAACAGTGGACACCCCTAAAATTGAGGATGTTTGTGAGTGCCATATCCACTGTTGCTGCGATCATGGTTTCTCCTCTGGATCAACGAGAATTACATGGCTTCCTGGACACCATGAAGCAACGTCTACTAGACCTGGAAATGGATCAGCAACCAGGCACAAGCTCCTCTTCTAGCTATGATCCCCAGCCAGGGCCTAGTTATGCTCCCCCACATCCCCATCCAGCACCTACTTATGGCCCCCGACATCCCCATCCAGGACCATCTGGTCCTAGTTATGGGCACCCACATCACCAGCCTGGGCCTAGTTATGGCCACCCACATCCCCAGCCTGGGCCTAGTTATAGCCACCCACATCCCCAGCCAGGGCCTAGTTTCCAGCCCCTGTATTCCCAGGACCTTGACCAAATGCTCTATTTACACACAAAACCTGATTACCACCCCCAAGGCACAGTTGCTGGGCAACCCGGCACAGTTGGCGGCCAAACCTCCACAATTGGTGGGCAACCCGCCCCAGTTGGTGGGCATCCCGCCCCAGTTGCAACCAAGCCCAGTTGGTGGGCCTTTCACCAGGGATTTATTTGAAATTTAATGGGTGATATGTTTGTTGACATTTTTATAACTACTGAATTTCAAGCCATTTTTTTATTTTTATTTGTAAAAAAAATAAATTTGTTTTACTTTCAACATGTTTAATATGTCTTGGAATAATTTTCACATCAAAAACACATATTTTTTATTACAAGTTATTTATTAAATCACACACATAGCTTAAAAAACGTTATTACATATTTTAGACACAACTTTAATTTAAAAGTTAGCTCAAGTATAGAAAGGCAAATTTAAATACGATATCTGATTATTACATTCAGTCATTGTAAGATCAGAACCATTTATGGTACCTTGGACAGTGCCTTCACAGCCAGTTCACATGTTTCCCGGACGGGCAACCTGCTGCAACAAATCTACCTAAACTAAAAGTAAACGAATACTCTATAAACAAGCACTGCTGGTGAATAAGAGCTGTACGGTGTCAGGCCATGATGGTCTTTGTACTTTGTAAACAGCTAGAGGGGTGCCATTTACACATGCCTTGATGATGTGAGAAATTGATTCTAATATATTTGGCGAGATTGACTAAGAACACCCATCAAAATACACGTGTCATGTGGTAATACAAACATTAAAGAGGTATTAGAGGATTAAAGTAGGGCAAAATATGTCTGCGTATAAACATAATATAATATTTCAAATGACCCACTGAACCCAGGAGGTCAAATTTAATATTTTAATAGTCTTCCGACTATAATTCATGTTTTTGGTCTTATCATTAAAATATAACCTTTATTTCTTTCTTAATTAAACAATATATACCACAAAAAACATAAAGTGAGATTATTAAAAATACATATGGAGGGCTTGGGACTGAGGGTGCAGTGTCTCTACTTTATTGGTGAGTCAGAGGGATATTACTCCATATCTCGCTGAAGCTACGTGCAGGCTAGTTTATACTCTGACCTGTGTTGCTACACTTTGATGCCTGTAATGTCACCCGACACCAAGCATTCCGTCATCTAGGCCGCACTATATTATAGTGTCTAAGAAAGAAATAAAGGTTATATTTTAATGATAAGACCAGAAACAGGAATTATAGTCTGAAGACTATTGAAATATTAAACATAATATATATACTTGGAAACATTTTCCATTGCTCTAGCAAAGGCTAAAAATGTTAGCAAACATTTTGTCCTACAATCAATCCCAGCCCACAAGCCACGTCAAGGGTTCTCTTTGTCTTGCGAGTCCCTACACTATCTATCACAAATCATATGAAACCTGTCTAAAAAATAAAAAAAAATACACAGGGACCACATGTTATTACAGTCTGCCCTGAACTGCATCCATCTGCCATGGTAATCCTCAGGGCTAGCGAAGTACTCTGCATAGAGGTCTCAAACTGCAAGTCCTGCAGTTCCGTGCCATCACGAGTGAGGTCCAATCCTCCAGATGATGAAGAATATGTACCTGTTTCTTCCAAACTATCATCTGAGGGAGCATCATGAATCCTGACGAAGTTATGCAGGATCACACATGCTTGAATAACTAAAGTGGAATTTCCCGGGGCCATCTGTAAGAATGACAGGAATACTCTCCACTTGTTAGAAAGTATTCCAAACACACACTCAACATGCCGACGGGCTCTTGTCAGCCGTTAGTTGAATATACGTTGTTTGTCATCCGGGTTGCGTCTGGAGAAGGGTCGCATGACATGTGGGGCCAAAGCAAACCCTTCATCAGCCACAATTACAAACGGTGCCGCTGGTCCTGCAGAACCGGGCAGCCTTCTGGCCTCTTCTCACTCCATCTAGAAGAACTGAAAAATCTGCAGTGCTCCCACAGGCCCCAATATCCACAATTATAAACTGATATGTAGTGTCTGCCAAAGCCAACAGCACTACAGAAAAGTATTGCTTATAATTGTAGTACCGGGAACCAGAATGAGGCGGCTTCTTAACACGTATGTGTTTGCCATCCGTTGCCCCTAAGCAGTTTGGAAACTGTGCATTAAGATGAAAGCTCTCAGCAATTTGGATCCAATCCTCAGCCTTGGGCTCTGGCATCACTGTGTCCCGGAGTCGCTGCCAAATCACTTGACATGTTTGACGAACAATTCCAGAAATCGTGGAGACGCCCAGCAGGAACTCTAAATGTAGCGTTACAAATGAATTACCGGTTGTCAGAAATCTAAAACCAAAACACAAAAAATATATTACTTTTGACAAGACTTGGACTGATATATTTCATCAATGTTTTAGATATCTAAGATATAAAGCTGAGTGTATGTATGTACAGAGCAGACAGTATCACACAGGATAGGATACAGTGGAGCGGTGTGCTGTAGAGGTCTCTGTTATGGGGGATACTGTCGATATCTTTGCACAACACATAGAAACATGAAATGAAATCGATGAAATATACCCGTGCCAAGCCGGGCCCTCCTGCTTGTAAATATATATTATATATAAAAATTCAGGGCAGCACATCTGGTAGGATGATCAGTAACAAGGGGTGCCAGCGGTATTTCACTTAACCAAAGTGATAAATCGATAAAAAATAATCACACCGCAGCACTTCCAATAGGTGAAAATAGTGGGATCCTTTTATTCACCCATGCGTGCAACGTTTCGGTCCACTTGCTGGGACCATTTTCAAAACGCGTATTTTTTCATATCAAACACATTAACAAACAAGACCACATTCAACTTACCTCAACATCACAATGAGCCGTTCCTCGGGTGAAATGCAGCGCCTCATATTTGTGTCCTGGCGTGTAAGGCCAGGACGCAGAGCCGTTAACAAAATGTCAAAGCTGCTCACAGACATACGACGATACCGATGAAAGTTATCATGATGTTGCCGCAGATCCATGTACAGCGTGTGGAAGTGGCCCTTCCTGCGTCGCGGCGAGACAATTGGATGAATCCATCGCCTCCTCCTCGGTTCCTCCACAGTAGGATGCTGTTGTTGGCGCCAAGTATGCAGCCAGCACAAGAGAACCTCTTCCTCTGAGTCGTCAGCCATATTAGAACCAATAGCAAGAGTGAGAAACCAATGCAAAACACCAGTTTCAAACCAAACTATCAAAGCTGCAAAAAAGCTGTGGAGTATCACATGACCAGTATATATAGGGGGTGTGAAAAATCGGTTGAGTCTAAAGTTTAACTCATTCATGGTTCCGTTTCATGTCCGCAAAAAATACAACTGAAAACATACTGAATCAATACGGACGTTTTTTGCGGAAAAAACGGAAATGGAACCACAACGGAACGGAACAACGGAGCCGTGAAAAACAAACCGCAAAACCATACGGTCGTGTGAACAAGCCCTAAGGATAGTGTTTCCAAAAATGGAATAAATTATAGTTCATTCACACATCCGTGTGTGTTTTACGGATCTGCAGATCCGCAAAACACGGACATGGCAATGTGCGTTCTGCATTTTGCGGACTGCTCATCGCCGGCACTAATAGAATATGCCTATTCTTGTCCGCAATTGCGGACAAGAATAGGACATGTTCTATTTTTTTGGGGAACGGAAATGCGGACCCGGAAGTGCGGGTCCACATTCCGGATCCTGGCCGCACATCGTGCGGCCCAATAGAAATGAATGGGTCCGCAATTCCGTTAAGAAAAATGCGGAACAGAATTGCGGACATGCAAATGGACCCTTAGAAAAGAAGCTCATTGAAAAAAAGAGAAAGAAACTCCAGTGGAATATATCTAAGGAAAGAAGAGTTAAGGCGACTTTTACACCTGCGTTAGGTGCGGATCCGTCTGGTTTTTGCACAGACGGATCCGCACCTATAATGCAAACGCTTGTTTCCGTTCAGAACGGATCCGTTTGCATTTCCATGAACAAAAAAAATACAAATTTTTTTTTGTTCATGATAATGCAAACGGATCAGTTTTGACTTACACTGAAAGTCAATGGGAGGCGGATCCGTTTTCAATTGCACCATATTGTGTCAGTGAAAACGGATCTGTCCCCATTGACTCACATTGTAAGTCAGGACGGATCCGTTTGGCTCCGCATCGTCAGGCGGTCATCAAAACGCTGCAAGCAGCGTTTTGGTGTCCGCCTCCAAAGTGGAATGGAGGCAGAACTGAGCCAAACTGATGCCTTCTGAACGGATCCTCATCCGTTCAGAATGCATTGGGGCTGAACTGATCCATTTTGGGCCGCTTGTGAGGGCCCTGAAACGGATCTCACAAGCGGACCCAGAAACGCCAGTGTGAAAGTAGCCTAACTGACATTCAAATAGACAATCAAACTACTTACAATCAATCATGAACGGCCAATACAACACGCCAGTTTCAAATCAGCAACCCAACATTCCCAGAGCGCCACCACACTGCGACTACCAGCTCACGATCGCTGACACATGGACGTCGCACCTGGAACAGAGATGGTGGGGGTCATTTAGTAAGACTGCCGTTTTAGAACTTAAGATAATACCCAGTGTATTTTCAAGATTTGTGTCATTTGTAGAAAACATCTCCTCTGAGGAATCACGTCAGTCCACCTGATTATATTCAGGAGAATCACCTGTGTACAAGATGGATGCATCGTTATTTATTACCTACTGTATATATCAGCTGTGGGCCCACAGCTGGTGGAAAATATACATTTATTTGGACTGCAGATTATTTGTTTTATTTGAATGCATTATTTGAATCCACTTGTTCGTGCAGGGCAAGGATGGCAGCTGGGAACCATGTACTGTGGGACAGCCACCGTCATTAAAGCGAACCTTTCACCAGGATTTCACATAATAAGCTATTACCAGTACCTTATAGATATCCTCATTGTGTTTCAATGCATTATTGTGCCGCTTTCCTGGGATGGATATTCATGAAAAAAACAAGTTATAAAGTCCTGTCTCCAGCTCCTGAAGTCAACGGGGTAGCCCTTCCCTCACTCCGGGCTGTAGCTCCCCTGCCCTAACCCCGCCTCTAAGTAGTGTAACTGACACCCGGCTCAGTCGCCGGGACCACGCTTGTACAGGCGGCTCATGCGCCGTCGGACTCGAACGCGATCCTGTAACTGAATCGCGCGTGAGGAAGAGAAGACAGGCAGGCATCGGGGACGGCGCATGCGAGATACAGTTACAGGATCGCGCTCGAGTCCGACGGCTCATGCGCCGCCTGTACAAGCGCGGTCTCGGCGACTGAGCCGGGTGTCAGTTACACTACTTAGTGGCGGGGTTAGGGCAGGGGAGGTACAGCCCGGAGTGAGGGAAGGGCTACCCCCTTGACTTCAGGAGCGTGACTTCAGGAGCTGGAGACAGGACTTTATAACTCGTTTTTTTAATGAATATCCATCCCAGGAAAGCGGCACAATAATGCATTGAAACACAATGAGGATAATCTATAAGGTACTGGTAATAGTTTATTATGTGAAATCCTAGTGAAAGGTTCGCTTTAAGTTTTTAAAACTGTCCGTCTCAACCAGACGGACTGCCAGCATTTCAAAGGCCAGGAATTTTGAAATGCTGGTATTCAGGGCCAGGGCTCGTGGGTGGATAGTGGGGTACTTATTCTCTCTCCATTGTTTGAGGAATGGGCAGCTGAATGCTTCTGTGGGACAGTGTGGAGATGCTTGGTGACACTGCTGGTGGTGGTGTTGCTGTCACATCCTCTCTTTGCGAGGTGCCAGGTGGCCCTGTTGCTCCAAAGGGGGAGGAAGAGGCCGATACTGCAGCAGAAGAGGGAGCAGGTGGAGCTTCAGATCTTTTGTGGTTCTTCAGGTGTCTACTCCACTGCAGCTTGTACTTTGCCTTTAGATGCTTGGTCATGCAGGTGGTGCTTAGGTTTAGAACATTTATGCCTTGCTTCAAGCTCTGACTGCACAGCGTGCAAGTCTTCCATATCTTGTCATCAGCACGTTGCCTGAAGAACTGACACGCCAGGAAACCATTTGAGCTGGCTTTGGTGTGCTCTGTCTCTCGGCACAGTGGGCAGTTGCAGGAGTACTGGCTGGGGGCCAGCCGCTGTGCTTTTGCACCCTGCACCCTCTTTTTATGTATGGCTAGCACTGCGTGACCCCCCCCCCCCCCCAACCTCTTCTTCTGAACTGCACACGTAACTGGCATGACCTGGATGCCATGTGAGGTCTAGGACCTCATCATCCTCCACATGATTTTCCACTCACTCCTCACCTCTGCCCTACTGGACAATCTGCACACTGCAGAAAGCCACAGCAGTTGACACCTGTGTTTCGTCATTGTCATCAGAGACATGCTGCGGTGGTTCTCCCACATCCTTATCCTCAAACATAAGTGGTTGGGCATCAGTGCACTTAATTTCTTCCACTTCTGGGGCAGGGCTAGGTGGATGGCCCACGGAAACCCCATCAGCAGAGTTGTCAAAAAGCATAAGTGACTCCTGCATGACTTGGGGCTCAGACTGCTTTGATGACTTGTAATGGGTTGTGGTGGAAGACAGATGCCCATGGGCCGCTGGGGTCAACTTTTCTCTTTCTGCAGGGAACCAGATGGAAGACATTGTAAAGGAACTGGAGAAACATCCAATCTATGTCTCCTAATGATTGCTCCCTAGACAAAACAAGCTATTCTAAGCAATGAAAGTATTTGTGAATATATTTATTATAAAATAATATTTAAGTATTTTCATTTTTTTAATTCCTGGAGAACCCCTTTAAAATATCTATAATATGATTATTTATATGCTAATATTTAAATGGATATTGAAGTGCAAGGGGCTCCACATGTTGTAAAAAAAAATAAAGGAACTTACAGTATACTCACCAGCTGCTGCAGTTCTGATAAAGTCAGTAATTATGCTTTTAAAGGAGTCAGAGTCATGGCACTGTATGAAAAATTGGAAGCAATGTGCGCCACACATATTGTCCCTGTTTGCAATTTTCTAAAGTTGGGAGGTAGTATTAGTATTTGGGTGTCGACATTGCTTTATACATAAGTAATTCTATTAGGCCTTCATTCTGTAATTGGGGCGAAAAAGTGCTCTATTTTTTCAGTTATTTGTTTTTCAGTATGTTTTAAAGGTAAGTAATTCCATTAGGTCTTGATTCTGTAATTGGGGTTCAAAAGCAGTGTAATAGTACTGCTATTGGGGTGTCCACATTGTTTTCTGCACAAGTAATTCCATAACGCTTTAATTCTGTAATTAGGGTGAAAAAGTGCTTTATTTTTTTTATTATTTTGTTTTCCACCTTGTTTTGTAGATAAGTAATTCCATTAGACCTTGATTTTGTAATTGGGGTAAAAAAAGCTGTCTAATACCACTGTATTTTAAACTTATAGTTACTGGTACTGTACATTATAGCTGGCAGGGCCTTCCAAGGGAATGGGCAGTGGCAAGAATGTTTCTGGAGCTGGCAGAAGTATCAGCAGAAGAAGGGGGGGGGGGGGGGGGGGTAGCAGCAGTCAAACAGGCCAGGGCTTCCAATGTCATCCAGTGGTTGGGTTTTGTCCAGCAACATCATCTCAACAGACATCAGACACCCATAGTCAGTAGTCAGTGGGTTCCTCTGACACCACACTTAGTTTGCATGCATCGGGAAGAAGCTCTGTGCTCCCACCCTTCCTGAACTTGCCTCTTTCTTTTTCTGCTCCTTCTGCTCAGGAAGTATTGTATGCTGCTGGCCCTGCTCCGCTTTTTAGCGAGGACAAGCTTATTGAGGACAATCAGCAGCCACTGTCCAGCCAACATTTGGAGGAAAGGTCTTCTGCTTCCTCCTGTAGTCGGGCAAGTTACAACGATAAAAGTAACGTGAAAGCAGGTGTTTTGCAAAATCAGGCACGTGGCCCTGAGACTGGTGAGGGTGACATCAGTAATGTGCATGGGTGATGATGTAGCCTATTGGATGTGGGAGTCTGGTGAAAAGGGGGCTTCATCATCATCATTAGTGGGTGGCAGCTTGCGCATGAGACAGCGGCTGAGCCAGCAGGGTGACAAGCGTGGCCGTGAGTCAGTAGGGTGGCAGCAGTGTGAGATATGGAGCCCGGAGTTGACCTTCTGCTACTCAGGAGCCTACCTGTCCGGAAACAACTAGAGGTGCACGAGTTCATAGAGGCAGCGGCAGGCAGCCAGTACGCAGTGGTGGGGGTAAAATGCCATACTCGCCAGTGTGGGAATTTTTCATCAAGTCGTCGGAGGACAACAGCGTGGCTTTGTGTAGAATCTGTGGACAGAAAGTGAAGTGTGGCCTGACGATTGCAAAAAGACAACAGTATGCGTGCACTGATCCAACAGCGCAGATGCTGAATGTGCTTCTGGCCAAGTTGCTGGTACTACAGTCCCTCCCTTTCCATGTGGTTTACTCTGCACCTTTCAAAGAACTGATGGCTTGTGCCGAGCACAGGAGGAGACTCCCAAGCTGCTATTACTTCTCCAAAAAGACTGTATGAGCCCTGCATATGTATTTTGAACAGAAGGTGAACTAGTTCTTGAGACTGTCGGTGTCTGGAACAATTCACAGCAGCGCCGATGTGTGGAGCTGTGATGCAACTTGGACAGGTGCACTCAAGCTTTGAGTCCTGCACCAATATCCTCTACTGCCTCCACTGTAGTCACAATTCAGAGATGTCCTCCAGCTTACCACCCATGCAGAGCATGATGGTGTCACTCTGTTCTGCACCTGGCCTTTCTAAGTGAAAGGAGTGACACCGGAGAGGAACTTCTCTGCGTCCCTCAACAAGAAATCGAATCCTGATTATCTCCTCACCAACTGAAGATTAGAACCATGGTCAAAGATGGCTTACCCATGCGCTCATGCATGATGCATATTTTTAATCTGGTTGTAAAGCAGTTTCTGAAGTCTTCCACCAACTGAAAGACATCTTGAAAATGGCCAGGAAAGTGTGCACACACTTCAGCCATACTTACACTGCAAAGCACTCCCTCCTTGAGCTGCAAAGTCACAATAGAGTTCCCCAACTTTTTCTCACAGAGAAGGAGGACATTCACACAAAAGCAATGTATACAAAAATGGATGGTTTATCTTCACAAGCAACAGGAAAGGAGCAGGAGGAGCTGGAGGGCGATGAGGAATACCAGGCAGATGAGCTTGACACACCATGACAGTATGCAGTGGAGATGGAGGCAGAGACTTCCTCCAATTCCCTTGTGCAAATGGACAGATGCATGCTGAGTTGCTTGCGTAGTGACAGCTGTATTATCACCATTCGGTTTTGTGATTACTACTGGCTCTCCACCATGTTAGATACTTGCTAGCCATTAAAGTCCTGCATGCAGGACTTCTTTTCCTTCATAATAAAGCAGAGTTTAGAGTCAAATAGCCAAAACTCATGCAAATGGAACATGAGGCCTTTATCATACAGTACCTATTTTGCATCAGGATAAGGTCATGATTTGAAAGCCAAAAGCAGGAGTGCGTGCAAAACACAGAAGACATGCAAATATCAAGTTTCATCTCTGTTTTGGACAAACTCCTGTTTTTTTGAGCTTAGCAATACTGATCAATTACTGACCAAATACTGAACGTGTGAAGGCAGATGCTCAAAAGACAGGATTCAGTTTTTTGGGGTTGTTCTGACGGATCAGAAGAAGAGAGAAAAAAACAGTGACGTTAACACAAACTTACTGCTGAAACCCTCTTTGCTTTGTCATGGGCCCACTACTTGTATGAGTCTAAGAGTGACGCCTGTCACCTCTGGTATACTGTCGCACTGTAACATCGAATCCAATTTTTGGGGAAAAATTCTGTGAAATTTCACTCATCTCTAATCTCAACATATACTGAAAAGTCAAAGGTTTACATTGGTGGGTGAACAGATGCTTAGACCCTTTCTGATAGTTAGAAATAGCGGCTGAGATGATCTCCTGAGTATATGTTCCTTTAGGTTGTCTCGGCTTCATTTAGAACAGAGATATATGGGCCATTATGGTCTTGAGCAATGATAACAACTGCTGTGTCTTAGTTGTATGAAATGTTCAGTATGCTTTAATGCTTTAAAACAGCTAACTGCAATACAAAGTTAGAATCATTAACTGTGTCAAAAATGTCCCAGTAGTTTTTGCTAAAGCAAAAGTTCAACAGCTCACGATCCTTGTTTGACCTGGACTGGGAAGGGGCGATCTCTATATCAAGTTCAACAGATGATCCCAGCAGACGTGCTTACTTCAAATAAGTTATATACTTTATTTCAGCTTCAAAAAATACAAAAATACAGGACGCGTTTCGGCCCGTCCAGCCTTTCTCAACTGAATGAACATGCATGCAGTTGAGAGTGGCTGGACGGGCTGAAACGTGTCCTGTATTTTTTTTTGAAGATGAAATAAAGTATATAACATATTGGAAGTAAGCACGTCTGCTGGGATCATCTGTTGGACCAGTCGTTTGTGTTTGCATATCCTTTAAGACGACAAACTCTGTTGCGCTGTTATTTAAAGCTCTTGGTAATGAAACAGCTTCTTTGTTACTTTACCTCTTTGGAGCTCACCCAGAATTCTTCTTAATCTATTTACTTTGACTATTCTTGTTTTTTATCTGCCTGCACGCAATGTGATTAAATGAGTTTGTCACAAACCAGCTGGTGTTAACCCACTGTGACACGCGTTCTACCTTCTCTAAGGGCGTTGTGTCTAAGTGAACCCCTCGTTCTTCACAGTACCCCTGATGGAGGGGATAGGCTTTCCTGAGAGGAACACCAGGTCGCTACCTCTTGAGAAGGATTGGCACATGAGGCAGCTGGTCCAGGCAGACCAGGAGGTACCAGAGCAAGGTACCAGAGGTACAGATGTAGTCTGCAGGCTGAGTCATAACCAGGAGCAACAGTTTAGGACCGAAGGATGAGGCAGAGGCAAAGTCAGACAGTCAATAGGTCAGGGCAGGCGGCACAGGTACAGGTCAGGCAGTCCGGATCGACAACAGGAGAGTCAAGGCAAGCAGGAAGACAACAAACAGGTAGCGAAGTCCAGAAACACAAGCATGGGTCAGGTACACAGGAACACAAGCATAGATAACAACAACCTTTGCAGGATACAAGGACCTTGACACTCAGGCATCTGGGAAGGGGCTGAACCACTTATATACATGCAGGAGGGCTAGGATTGGTTAGAGAGGTCACATAATCTAACCCATAAAGCACATGAAGTGACGCGTGCCGGCCATTAAAGAAATGCTAAAGTGCAAGCATGCTGTGGCCATAGCTGAAATGAAACTTTGGATCTGATCCCAGAACAAACTGTATCTGCAAAGACAGAGCTCAGGACTGCAGGGGTGAATGGGGAAGCAGAGGCAGCAGATCACCGCTGAACACGGTGCCAAGGACCGCCGCGGTAAGCAGTCGAACAGCGGCACACAGCAGCCACTATTACCATACCCCCCTTACGCCCCCTCTTCTTGAGGCCACGACGAGACAGAAACCTCGGCCGCCGCTACAGAGTTCCTCAGCTTTATTATTTTGCAGCAATATCAATCTGTCATTTAAGAAGATATCTTATACCCATTTATGGGGTAAATTCCAAGAAGAATTCCTCAATCTTCTCTCAAAGAGGCCTCCCAGCAGGTGTGGTTTGCGAACTAAAAGTGGCCCTGGAAAAAAAAACATAAAAGTGGCCCAATGTTGCAGGTGGATCAAAATTGACAGAAGGCAATGCAACATAATTAGGCAGGGCCAACATATGTAGGCAGGGCCAGCAATATCAACATATGTAGGCAGAGCAATATACCGCCCCAGCCGAACCAAATACTGCAGTGCAGCACAAAATATTGCCACCTGTGCCACAGTATTGAACTGTATCACTGTCCTGAAGATGTCAATACAGTTGAATTCAGGAGTGCATCTGCAGCTGGTGGCCAGGTGCTTAGGAGAGAATCAGATCATTGTGTCTATGGCCTATCTGCACTCGATTAGCCCTTATTAGTTTATTGTAGAGTGTGGACTGGTGGAATCTTTTGAAAGCCTTTCCAGCCTTATGTGTGTGAACAATATTTACAGCTTTCTAAAAATGTATTTTAATACATATAAGTAGATTGGTTCTCCCAAAGAAGCAGAAGTGGTAATGGGCAGATTAACTCATTTTTAAAGGATCCCTATTGGACTGCAGTGTGGATATGTAATATATATAGTAAGCAACCAGCAGGAAAAGTACGGGAGGGTAGATACGTGCCACTGATATTGTGATACTAAGGCCTCTTTCACACGGGCTTCAGTTTTTTTGCCCGGATAAGAGGCGGGTGCGTTGCGGGAAAATGCGGGATTTTTCCGAGCGAGTGCAAAACATTGTCATGCGTGAGAAAAATCGAGCATGTTTCTGAGGAAAGGGATTTAGGAGTAATTATTTCAGAAGACTTAAAGGTAGGAAGACAATGTAATAGAGCAGCACGAAATGCCAGCAGAATGCTTGGATGTATAGGGAGAGGTATAAGCAGTAGAAAGAGTGAAGTGCTTATGCCGCTGTACAGATCACTGGTGAGACCTCACTTGGAGTATTGTGCGCAGTACTGGAGGCCATATCTCCAGAAGGATATAGATACTCTAGAGAGAGTTCAGAGAAGAGCTACTAAACTGGTACATGGATTGCAGGATAAAACTTACCAGGAAAGATTAAAGGACCTTAATATGTATAGCTTGGAAGAAAGACGAGACAGAGGGTATATCATAGAAACTTTTAAATACATAAAGGGAATCAACAAGGTAAAGGAGGAGAGAATATTTAAAAGAAGAAAAACTACCACAAGAGGACACAGTTTTAAATTAGAGGGGCAAAGGTTTAAAAGTAATATAAGGAAGTATTACTTTACTGAGAGAGTAGTGGATGCATGGAATAACCTTCCTGCAGAAGTGGTAGCTGCAAATACAGTGAAGGAGTTTAAGCATGCATGGGATAGGCATAAGGCCATCCTTCATATAAGATAGGGCCAGGGACTATTCATAGGATTCAGATATATTGGGCAGACTAGATGGGCCAAATGGTTCTTATCTGCCAACACTTTCTATGGACCCAAACCCGAACTTCTTCATAGAAGTTCGGGCTTGGGATTGATGTTCTGAAGATTGTATTATTTTCCCTTATGACATGGTTATAAGGGAAAATAATAGCATTCTGAATACAGAATGCATAGTAAAACAGCGCTAGAGGGGTTAAAAATAAAATAAAAATTTAACTCACCTTAGTCCACTTGATCGCGAAGCCCGGCATCTCCTTGTGTCTCCTCTGCGCTGAACAGGACCTGGGGTGAGCTGCTGCATTAAATAGAGGTTAAGGACTTTTGATGACGTCATTCCGGTCATCACATGGTACGTCACATGATCTTTTACCATGGTGATTCACCATGGCAAAAGACCATGTGATGACCGGAGTGACGTCATCAAAGGTCCTTAACCTCTATTTAATGCAGCAGCTCACCCCAGGTCCTGTTCAGCAGAGGAGACACAAGGAGATGCCGGGCTTCGCGATCAAGTGGACTAAGGTGAGTTAAATTATTTATTTTTTTTAATTAACCCCTCTAGCGCTGTTTTACTATGCATTCTGTATTCAGAATGCTATTATTTTCCCTTATAACCATGTTATAAGGGAAAATAATAATGATCAGGTCTCCATCCCGATCGTCTCCTAGCAACCATGCGTGAAAATCGCACCGCATCCGTACTTGCTTGCGGACGCTATGCGATTTTCACGCTTCCCATTCACTTCTATGGGGCCTCCGTAGCGTGAAAATCGGACAATATAGAGCATGCTGCGATTTTCACTCAACACACAAGTGATGCGTGAAAATCACCGCTCATGTGCACAGCCCCATAGAAATGAATGGGTCAGGATTCAGTGCGGGTGCAATACGTTCACCGCACGCATCGCACCCGCACGGAAAACTCGCCCGTGTGAAAGGGGCCTAAGAGTATAACTTTCATCGTAGTGCTGGAGTGTGGAGATGATGGGAGCAATTTGGCACAGATCAAGTTTTACCCTCCCTAGGATTTCACCTGGTATTGACTAGTGTTGAATATTCAAATTGCAAATTTTTATTGCGAATATTGGCACTTCGAGAATTCGCAAATATCTAGAATATAGTGCTATATCTTCGTAATTGCGAATATTCTAGATTTTTTTCATCAGTAGCCATGATCCCTCACTGCTTCTTGCTTGTGGGCCAATGAGAAGGCTGCAATATCTTTGACTTTAGAAGTAGTGTTGATCGTAAATTTTCGTATTGCGAATTTTTGTTGTGAATTTTTGCCGATTTTTTCATAAAAAAAATAAATGACTGGAGATCACGAATTTTCAAATTTGCGAATATATGATGAATATTTGCCCAAATATTTGCGAAATATCGCAAATTCGAATATTGCCCCTGCCGCTCATCACTGGTTTTGACTCGGAGTCCATGTGAGGCTCCTGGGTAATTAAAAGGAGGCCAGCTAGCACTGTTGGTGGGTGATGTGTTCATCTGCAGAAAAGCTGGAGTTTTGAATCTGCGGAGCTCTCTAACTGGAAAACCATTGCCAGAAAACTGTACAGCTACTGAGTGAGATACAAACTGCGTTGGTTTTTATATTTACAAAGATTGTTTTGTTGTTTCATGGACTTTGTTTTGCTGCTAAAAAAAGCTGCCGTTTAATCTTATGTGAATAAAGCCTGCACTGTTACATGAAATCCGGCTTGTGGACTACCTGTCACATTATGGTAGAGGATGCGGGCGACAGTTGCTTGTGGCAATGGCAGGGAAGTTTGTTTGTCTTAACCTTATCTATGTCCTGGATAAAGCCTGCTGCTATCCTGCAAAAGCAAACATGTGCAGCAACTGATGCAGAATAATCAGCAGCAACAACAGGTGACTGTTGGACAGCAGGAAACTAACCGTTTATTCATGGAACAAGGTTGCATTGCTGAAATAGTCTGTTACCAGGGGCGTAACCACCATAGCTGCAGACCATGCGACTGCTATGAGGCCCAGGGTAAAAGGAGGCCCAGTCTTAGTTGGGATTATCTCCTTTTCTACTGGGGGTGAAAACTTGGTCAGGACTCTACCCTCTAAAGGAACAACTTTTAGAAAATGAGGCAGTGGAAAAATTGCCAAAGGGTCATTGAAAGGGGTTTAGGTGGAAACCTATCTGTCTTGTGTGGGGGGCCTGGTTTGATCCTTGCTCACTTCTCTATATACACCACTGTCTGTTACTTCTCTAGTCAGAGGGAATGGACAGGAAGTCTCCAGTGGCTTTAAGGGTCTATTCACACGTCCGCAAGTTGGGTCCGGATCTGGTCCGCAATTTTGAGGAACGGGTGCAGACACATTCATTTTCAATGGGGCTGGAACGGATGCGGACAGCTCACTATGTGCTGTCCGCATCTGCACTTCCGGATCCGCTCTTCCGGATTCGCAATTCTGTTCCTGAAAAAAATAGAACATGTCCTATTCTTGTCCGCAATTGCGGCGATGTGCGGTCCGCGAAATGCCGGTCCGTGTTTTGCGTATCGCAAAACACATGCGGATGTGCAAATGGACCCTTAATGTAAGGAGGTCTATGCAAAGTGCCTTATAAAAGATGACGTTGAGGCCCATCTTGCAATCTTTGAAAGGACTGCTGCATCACTCCCAACTTTTAAAAATCACAAAGAGGGACATTATGTGCGGCGCGCATCACAGCAGTTTTTTTCATACAAGGCCACGCCTCTAACTGCACCCAAAGCATACTTGCTGACTTTGTCACAACAGCAGCAGCTGGGGATCGGTTAGGTGAGTATAAGTTCCTTCATTTTTTTCAGTATGTGGAACCCCTGAGACAATTTTTTATTTTCTTGCACTTGCATAATATCCATTTAATTCCAGAGTTTTGTTCCCTGTACTGCCTACTTTTACCTGTGCTTAAAATAGTCTTGCTATGCAGGGTCTGTCTATGCGTTGAAGGACGGAGGACGCAGAAGCACGCAGCATGCAGGGTCAGATTACTGACAGCCAGGGACTGTAAGTAAATGATTAGAGCCAGGTCCCTCCCCAGCAGCTGATAACAGTGCCTGGGCTGTGTGCACTTCTCCCTGTTCCCTGCGCTTGGCAGACGCTCCCTCACTCAGCAGAGCTGGAGAATGCAGAGTGCAACCAGTGTAGTGTCCCACTAGGTAAATGTGGGCACTACACAAGGGTTAATATGACCACGTTATTCTCCACCTCCTGTGGAACAGGGTCATTGTATTTTATATAATGTTTTTATGTGTATTTTCCCTGTCATTTCTGGTATCAGGCCTGTTAGGGTGTAGTTCCTCCTCCTAGACAGTAGAGGGAGCTAGGGAACCCCTACTATATATAGTTCGGCCCAGACAGGAGGGAGCCAGAGCAGTATAATCCAGGAGGCTAGTCAGTGCAGTCTAGCCTGCCTGAGGGTCCTCAGAAGCTGCCACCAGGAGAAGGGTTTACCTCCTGAGAGAAACTAAGCTCCTACAAAGTACAGTGCAGAGCAAAAGGTATTCCAGCCTAACCAGAGAGATGAAGGGCAGAAGGATCTATTTAAAGCAAGGAGACATATACCTTAGGAAGTTTTCCCTAACCAAGGATAAAGCCAGCAATAGGGCATACGGGCCTTGGGATAAAGACAGACAGGATTCTGAGGAAGGTGCAGCCTGATTTGTAAGTGTTTAACCCTCTGAGTATCTTGCAAGAGCATTGTGCCTGGCAATTGATGTAAAGCCTGCCTGTTACAACCTGTTTACATGTGGAACTGACCAAAGACTGTAAATAGTTGAACTGTTTCAGTAAAAGGAAGTTTTGGTTCACTGCCACATTGTGTTCCTCAATTATTGCTGCAATCAATCGGTGTGCCACCATTACCGGCACTGGCGTCACGAACCTAAAGGGATCTTGCCACCGGATACATAAAACCTGCAACATCTAGGGCACCTCACCTACCAACTACCACCTACCACCTGGCCTAGTCCCTATACACAGAGAGTGTCCCAGAGGACCTCTGTCCCAGCCTCTCCATTACTGCCGTACGCCTGCCCAGGGTGAGTACTATAACCACCCTTGGTTAGTAACTACCCCTGTGACCTCACCATTCGCCTCACCCTGCAGGGCTGCGTACTGCACCAGCGCACAACAGGGAAGGGAGATCTGCCGTCTGCTCAGTGTATAAATGAAAGCAACATGTGGTAGGAGGACCCCTTTGTGCTGCAGGAGATTAACCCTTTAGGGGGAGGGCTCTGGTTACTGACACTTTTGGGGGGGCTATTGTTACTGGCTAGTGAGGGCAGGCGGGATTAGCCTCAGGGTGAGGGCAGTGGTGGCCATCTTAACTGAATAGTGAAATTGCAGTTTTATGCAGACTGGTTGCTAAGGGCTGAATCTTATTAAATATGGGGTGAGTCAGTCTAATAGTAACTGATTCTGGAATATCATGTTATTAGTAACTACATATATGAAAATTGAAATTAGGGTCTAAGTGTGACAGTTATCCCTTAAATATTAGCACATAAATCATCAGATTACAGATATTTTAACCTTTTAGTGACAAGCCTGTTTTGGGCCTTACTGACCAAGCGTTGTTCTTCCTTTTTTCATCGTCGCGTTCCAACAGCTATTACTTTTTTATATTTCCCTCTATATAGCTTTATGAGGGCTTGTTTTTTGTGGGACAAGTTGTAGTTTTTAATTACACCATTTTGGGGTACACATAACTTTCTGATTAACTTTTATTAACTCTTTCTGGGAGGGAGATGGGAAAAACAGCAATACTGCCAATGCGTTTTTACGTTTTAAATCTAACGGTGTTCATTTTTTTGTATAAATAACATAATATCTTTATTCTCTGGGTCAGTATGATTACAGTGATACCAAATACATATAGTTTTCTTTACGTTTTACTACTTTTTTGCAATAAAACCCCTTTTTTTTAAAGAAAAAAATGATTTTGCATTGCTGCTTCCCAAGACCCATACTACAACCCCTCCCTTTCCATGTGGTTTACTCTGCACCTTTCAGAGAACTGATGGCTTGTGCTGAGCACAGGAGGAGACTCCCAAGCTGCCATTACTTCTCCAAAAAGACTGTATGAGCCCTGCATATGTATTTTGAACAGAAGGTGAACTAGTTCTTGAGACTGTCGGTGTCAGGAACAGTCCACAGCAGCGCCGATGTGTGGAGCTGTGATACAACTTGGACAGGTGCACTCAAGCTCTGAGTCCCGCACCAATATCCTATTCTGCCTCCACTGTAGTCACAATTCAGAGATGTCCTCCAGCTTACCACCCATGCAGAGCATGTTGGTGTCACTCTGTTCTGCACCTGGCCTGTCTAGGTGGACGGAGTGACACCGGGGAGGAACTTCTCTGTGTCCTTCAACAAGAAATCAAATCCTGGTTATCTCCTCACCAACTGAAGATTAGAACCATGGTCACCGATAATGGGAAGACCATTCTGTTGGTGCTGCGTCAAAGAGGGCTGACCCATGCGCCCATGCATGATGCATGTCTTTAATCTGGTTGTAAAGCAGACTTGGAAGAAGTCTTCCAACCAACTGCACGCACTTCAGTCATTCTTACACTGCAAAGCACTCCCTCCTTGAGCTGCAAAGGCACAATAGAGTTCCCCAACTTTTTATCATAGAGAAGGAGGACATTCACAAAATAGCAATGTATACAAAAATTGATGGTTTATCTTCACAAGCAACAGGAGAGGAGCAGGAGGAGCTGGAGGGCGATGAGGAATACCAGGCAGATGAGCCTGACGCACCATGATAGTATGCAGTGGAGATTTCCAATTCCCTTGTGCAAATGGACAGATGCATGCTGAGTTGCTTGCGTAGTGACAGCTGTATTATCACCATTCTGTTTTGTGATTACTACTGGCTCTCCACCATGTTAGATACTCGCTAGCCATTAAAGTCCTGCATGCAGGACTTCTTTTCCATCAGAATAAAGCAGAGTTTAGGGTCAAATAGCCAAAACTCATGCAAATGGAACATGAGGCCTTTATCATACAGTATCTATTTTGCATCAGGATAAGGTCATGACTTGAAAGACAAAAGCAGGAGTGCGTGCAAAACACAGAAGACATGCAAATATCACGTGTCATCTCTGTTTTGGACAAACTCCAGTTCTTTGGGCTTAGCAATACTGATCAATTACTAACCAAATACTGAACGTGTGAAGGCAGATGCTCAAAAGACAGGATTCGTTTTTTGGGGTTGTTCTGACGGATCAGAAGAAGAGAAAAATAAACAGTGACGTTAACACAAACTTACTGCTGAAACCCTCTTTGCTCTGTCATGGGCCCACTACTTGTATGAGTCTAAGGCTACTTTCACACTAGCGTTCTGCTGTCCGCTCGTGAGCTCCGTTTGAAGGGGCTCACGAGCGGAGCAGAACGCTTCCGTCCAGCCCTGATGCAGTCTGAATGGATGCGGATCCGCTCAGACTGCATCAGTCTGGCGGCGTTCAGCCTCCGCTCCGCTCGCCTCCGCACGGCCAGGCGGACAGCTGAACGCTGCTTGCAGCGTTCGGGTGTCCGCCTGGCCGTGCGGAGGCGTGTGGATCCGTCCAGACTTACGATGTAAGTCAATGGGAACGGATCCGCTTGAAAATGACACCATATGGCTCAATCTTCAAGCGGATCCGTCCCCCATTGACTTTACATTGAAAGTCTGAACGGATCCGCTCAGGCTACTCTCGCACTTAGAAATTTTTCTAAGTTATTAATGCAGACGGATCCGTACTGAACGGAGCCTCCGTCTGCATTAATATGATCGGATCCGTTCAGAACGGATCCGATCAAGCGCAAGTGTGAAAGTAGCCTAAGACTGACGCCTGTCACCTCTGGTATACTGTCGCACAGTAACATTGAATCAAATTTTTGGGGAAAAATTCTGTGAAATTTCACTCATCTCTAATCTCAACATATACTGAAAAGTCAAAGGTTTACATTGGTGGGTGAACAGATGCTTAGACCCTTTCTGATAGTTAGAAATAGTGGCTGAGATGATCTCCTGAGTATATGTTCCTTTAGGTCGTCTCGGCTTCATTTAGAAGAGAGATATATGGGCCATTACTTGAGCAATGATAACAACTGCTGTGTCTTAGTTGTATGAAATGTTCAGTATGCTTTAATGCTTTAAATCAGCTAACTGCAATACAAAGTTAGAATCATTAACTTTGTCAAAAATGTCCCAGTCGTTTTTGTTAAAGAAAAAGTTCAACAGCTCACGATCCTTGTTCACGCTGCATGAGAAGGTGCGATCCCTATATTAAGTCCAACAGATGATCCCAGCAAAAGTGCTTACTTCCAATAAGTTATATACTTTATTTCATCTTCAAAAAATGCAAAAATACAGGATGCGTTTCAGCCCGTCCAGCCTTTCTCAACTGCATAAACATGCATGCAGTTGAGAAAGGCTGGACAGGCTGAAACGTGGCCTGTATTTTTGTATTTTTTGAAGATGAAATAAAGTATATAACATATTGGAAGTAAGCACGTCTGCTGGGATCATCTGTTGGACCAGTCGTTTTTGTTGGCATATCCTTTAAGACGACAAACTCTGATGCTCTGTTATTCAAAGCTCTAGCTAATAAAACAGCTTCTTTGTTACTTTACCTCTCTGGAGCTCACCCAGAATTCTTCTTAATCTATTTACTTTGGCTATTCTGTTTTTTTTATCTGCCTGCACGCAATGTGATTAAATGAGTTTGTCACAAACCAGCTGGTGTTAACCCACTGTGCTACGCGTTTTACCTCCTCTAAGGGCGTTGTGTCTAAGTGAACCCCTCGTTCTTCACAGTACACCTGATGGAGGGGGTAGGTTTTCCTGAGAGGAACACCAGGTCGCTACCTCCTGAGAAGGATTGGCACAGGAGGCAGCTGGTTCAGGCAGACCAGTAGGTACCAGAGGTACAGATGTAGTCATAACCAGGAGCAGCAATTCAGGACTGAAGGATGAGGCAGAGGCGAAGTCAGACAGGCAATAGGTCAGGGCAGGCAGCACAGGTAGAGAACAGGCAGTCCGGAACGGCAACAGGAGAGTCAAGGCAAGCAGGCAGAGAACAAACAGGTAGCGGAGTCCAGAAACACAAGCATGGATCAGGTACACAGGAACACAAGCATAGATACCAACAACCTTTGCAAGATACAAGGACCTTGACACTCAGGCATTTGGGAAGGGGCTGAGCCACTTATATACATGCAGGAGGGCTAGGATTGGTCAGCGAGGTCACAAACTCTAACCCATAATCTGAGGCTTTTTCTGTCTATGTTGTAGGTGGATGCAGATTGACAGAAGGCCAGAGACACCATTGAATTCAGGGGGGCAACTGTGGTTGCTGGCCAGGTGCATAAGTACCTGATGCTTCTACATTAATTCATTCTGAGAGCATCAAATTGTTATGTACCCAGATGGCAGCTCTGAGGATTGCTTGAGTGGCCCCATGGGCACCAGCCCACTGTGAAATTTCCCTGTAGGGACCTATCAAGGGAAGCAAGCGTACTTACCTGTTTTCTGATGCTTGTTTCTAGCTACGTGGGTCTACAGCTGTTTTCACGGCCCATTTACTACAGTGGTGATGTGTCTCCAAGCAGAAGGTCAATGTGGTCACATCCCACTTGGGGTACATGTCATCTCTGCAGTCCTGTCCATGCCAAAAAATTACATATGGAGTCTGAAATGCAGTGGGGAACCCACAGAGTTGGAAACGATCATTGAGTTTTAGGTAAGTACAGTATGCTTCCCTCAATATGTTCCACTGGGTTGGGTGGACTGTTCTTTAAAACACACTTAAGAAGTTGGGTACCCCGTTTAAGGGCCAGAGTTGTTATCCCTATATTGAAGAGAAACATTCAAAATTTTCAAGATAATGCCTCTATTTCCACTAGTTTAAAAGTAGTTGGACAAACTAACAAAAGGAAATATAAGAATATTTTTTTAAAACCTACATGTAGATACTTTGCCAGCCAATAACTAGATGAAGAATGCAGCCCATAGACATCAGCAGATTATGAGTTTCCTCTGTTCAGAAGCTTTGTCAGGCCTTTACTGGAGCTGCCATCAGTTGTTTCTTGTTTTTGGGGTTTTCTGCCTTCTATTTTGTCTTCATGAAAAGAAAGCTTAAAGGTAGTGATGAGCGAGCAGCAAAGTGTTCGGGTGTTCGGTCCGAACACATCGCGAAATTCGTGCGCTCGGCCGAGCACCTGAGTATAATGGAAGTCAATGGGAGGCGACCAGGCACCCCCTGCTAGGATGAGGGGAGGGTGCCTGGTTCATAGGAAAAGGTCTGAAAGTGATGGAAACACCTCTGAAATTAATCAAGAACAGCAGGGGGACCATGTCTGGATGCATATTGGACACCAATGTCGCTGCTGGGAACCATGTTGTCCGAGTTGTACGCCACTTTTACAGACTGACAAAAAAAACGCCCAAAACCCCGCCCCCACAAAAAAAATCCTTTTTAGAGGAAAGATTGTTAGAAAACATTCTTTACTGTAGATTGCTGCCAAAAACTACAAGGTAAAAGAGATACAGCCTGTATATTACAAAAAGGAGGGCCTTATTCACATGGTGCTATAATTGTTCAGGTAGTGAGACTCCTACACTCATACAGCCTATGCAAGTAAAAGGACTGCAAAAAAATTACAAGGAACAGGCACTCAAATGCACC
The DNA here is from genome assembly GCF_014858855.1 of Bufo gargarizans. NCBI lineage: Eukaryota > Metazoa > Chordata > Amphibia > Anura > Bufonidae > Bufo > Bufo gargarizans. The sequence goes on along the minus strand of NC_058085.1, from coordinate 72,083,990 downwards.
TTTTATTACACATAAATGAGGGCATCATACACACCCTTTAAAAAATTTTAATAACAGCATGCTGCTGACCCTCAAAAAACATTAGAAGCAAGGGCCTGCTGGATACCCTCTAAAACATTATGGGAGAGGGCCTGCTGCTCAGCTGACTCTCTTAAACATTATGGTTAAGGGCCTGAAGGTGAGCCAACCCAATAAAACTTGTAGTGAGGGCCTACAGCTGAGCAGACTGTATAAAACATTGGAGGTGAGGGCCTACAGCTGAGCAGACTGTATGAAACATTAGAGGTGAGGGCCTGAAGGTGAGCAAACCCCATAAAACATTGGAGGTGAGGGCCTACAGCTGAGCAGACATATGAAACATTGGAGGTGAGGGCCTACAGCTGAGCAGACTGTATGAAAACATTGGAGGTGAGGGCCTGAAGGTGGGTGAAACCCATAAAACATTGTAGTGAGGGCCTTATAGTAAGCAAACCACATAAAACATTGTAGTGAAGGACTACAGCTGAGCAGACCGTATGAAATATTGGAGGTGAGGGCCTGAAGGTAAGCAAACCCCATAAAACTTTGTAGTGAGGGCCGACAGCTGAGCAGACGTATGAAACATTGGAGGTGAGGGCCTACAGCTGAGCAGACAGTATGAAACAATGGAGGTGAGGGTCTACAGGTGAACGAACCCGACAAAACATTGTAGTGAGGGCCTAAAGCTGAGCAGACATATGAAACAATGGAGTGAGGGCCTACAGCTCAGCAGACCGTATGAAACATTGGAGGTGAGGGCCTACAGGTGAGCGAACCCCATAAAACAATGTAGTGAGGACCTGAAGGTGAGCGAACCCCATAAAACATTGTAGTGAGGGCCTACAGGTGAGCTGACCGTATGAAACATTGGAGGTGAGGGCCTACAGCTGAACAAACCATATGAAACAATGGAGTGAGGGCCTACAGGTGAGCAGCCCGTATGAAACATTGTAGTAAGGGCCTACAGGTGACCGAACCCCATAAAACATTGTAGTGAGGGCCTTATGGTAAGCAAACCCCATAAAACATTGTAGTGAGGGCCTACAGCTGAGCAGACATTTGAAACATTGGAGGTGAGGGCCTTATGGTGAGCAAACCCCATAAAACATTGTAGTGAGGGCCTACAGCTGAGCAGATGTATGAAACATTGGCGGTGAGTGCCTACAGCTAAGCAGACCCCATAAAACATTGTAGTGAGGGCCTACAGCTGAGCAGATGTATGAAACATTGGCGGTGAGTGCCTACAGCTAAGCAGACCCCATAAAACATTGTAGTGAGGGCCTACAGGTGAGCGAACCCTATAAAACATTGTAGTGAGGTTCTTATGGTGAGCAAACCCCATAAAACATTGTAGTGAGGGCCTACAGCTGAGCAGTCGTATTAAACTTTGGAGTGAGGGCCCACAGCCGAGCAGACTGTATGAAACATTGGAGTGAGGGCCTACAGCTTAGCAGACCGTATGAAACATTGGAGTGAGGGCCTACACTTCAGCAGCCCATATGAAACATTGGAGGTGAGGGCCTGAAAGTGAGCAAACCCCATAAAACATTGTAGTGAGGGCCTACAGCTGAGCAGTCGTATTAAACTTTGGAGTGAGGGCCCACAGCCGAGCAGACTGTATGAAACATTGGAGTGAGGGCCTACAGCTTAGCAGACCGTATGAAACATTGGAGTGAGGGCCTACAGCTCAGCAGCCCATATGAAACATTGGAGGTGAGGGCCTGAAAGTGAGCAAACCCCATAAAACATTGTAGTGAGGGCCTACAGCTGAGCAGACGTATGAAACATTGGAGGTGAGAGCCTACAGCTGAGAAGACCGTATGAGACATTGGAGGTGAAGGCCTACAGCTGAGCAGACCATATGAAACATTGGAGGTGGGGGCCTACAGGTGAGCAAACCCCATACAACATTGTAGTGAAGGCCTTATGGTGAGAAAACCCCATAAAACATTGTAGTGCGAGCCTACAGCGGAGCAGACGTATGAGACATTGGAGGTGAGGGCCTGAAGTTGAGCAAAACCCATAAAACATTGTAGTGAGGGCCTACAGCTGAGCAGACGTATGAGACATTGGAGGTGAGGGCCTACAGCTGAGCAGACCGTATGAAACATTGTATTGAGGGCCTACAGCTGAGCAGACCATATGAAACATTGGAGGTGGGGGCCTTATGGTGAGCAAACACAATAAAAGATTGTAGTGAGGACCTACAGCTGTGAAGACATATGAAACATTGGAGGTGAGGGCCTTAAGGTGAGCAAACCCCATAAAACATTGTAGTGAGGGCCTACAGCTGAGCAGACCGTATGAAACATTGGAGGTGAGGGCCTACAGGTGAGCGAACCCCATAAAACATTGTAGTGAGGGCCTACAGGTTAGCAGACCGTATGAAACATTGGAGTGAGGGCCTACAGCTAAGCAGACCGTATGAAACATTGGAGTGAGGGCCTACAGCTGAGCAGACGTATGAAACATTGGAGGTGAGTGCCTACAGCTGAGCAAACCTTATGAATCATTGGAGGTGAGGGTCTACAGGTGAGCGAATGCCATAAAACATTGTAGTGAGGGCCTTATGGTGAGCAAACCCCATAAAACATTGTAGTGAGGGCCTACAGCTAAGCAGACGTATGAAACATTGGAGGTGAGGGCCTTATGGTGAGCAACCCCCATAAAACATTGTAATGAGGGCCTACAGATGAGCAGACCCTATGAAACATTGGAGGTGAGGGCCTACGCGTAAGCAAATCCCATAAAACATTGTAGTGAGGGCCTACAGGTGAGCAGACCGTATGAAACATTGGAGTGAGGGCCTACAGCTCAGCAGCCCATATGAAACTTTGGAGGTGAGGGCCTGAAAGTGAGGAAACCCCATAAAACATTGTAGTGAGGGCCTACAGCTGAGCAGACGTATGAAACATTGGAGGTGAGAGCCTACAGCTGAGCAGACCGTATGAAACATTGGAGTGAGGGCCTACAGCTGAGCAGACCATATGAAACATTGGAGGTGAAGGCCTACAGGTGAGCAAACCCCATGAAACATTGTAGTGAGGGCCTTATGTTGAGCAAACCCCATAAAACATTGTAGTGAGGGCCTACAGCTGAGCAGACGTATGAGACATTGGAGGTGAGGGCTTACAGCTGAGCAGACCGTATGAAACATTGGGAGGTGGGGGCCTACAGCTAAGCAGACCCCATAAAACATTGTAGTGAGGGTCTACAGGTGAGTGAACCCTATAAAACATTGTGGTGAGGTTCTTATGGTGAGCAAACCCCATAAAACATAGTAGTGAGGGCCTACAGCTGAGCAGACGTATTAAACTTTGGAGTGAGGGCCTACAGCTGAGCAGACCGTATGAAAAATTGGAATGAGGGCCTACAGCTCAGCAGCCCATATGAAACATTGGAGATGAGGGCCTGAAAGTGAGCAAACCCCATAAAACATTGTAGTGAGGGCCTACAGCTGAGCAGACGTATGAAACATTGGAGGTGAGAGCCTACAGCTGAGCAGACCGTATGAAACATTGGAGTGAGGGCCTACAGCTGAGCAGACCATATTAAACATTGGAGGTGAGGGCCTACAGGTGAGAAAACCCCATGAAACATTGTAGTGAGGGCATGGATTTTCATGAATTCGTCATATTCTAAAAGACGAAGTTAGAGCAATACTACGAATATTCTAAAATACGAAGTTATAGCAATATTAAGAATATATGTAAAAAGTTGAAATCGCAATTCGATTATTATAACTTGAATTAATCGAATTGTGATTTCAACTTGAACCTGTTTTACTATGGTTGCTGCTATATTCCATATTCGTTAATTCTAGCCTAATATGGAATATAGCAGTGCTAAGTTGAAATCGCCATGCGATTACTTCGAGTTATATTAATCGCATTGCGATTTCAACTTAGCACTGCTATATTCCATATTAGGCTAGAATTAACAAATATGGAATATAGCAGTACTAAGTTGAAATCACAATTCGATTAATTCAAGTTATAATAATCGAATTGCGATTTCAACTTAGGCACTGCTATATTCCATATTCGTTAATTCTAGCCTAATATGGAATATAGCAGTGCTAAGTTGAAATCGCAATGCGATTACTTCGAGTTATATTAATCGCATTGCGATTTCAACATGGACCTGGTTTACTATGGTTGGCTTCAATGGCTTGGTAGAATTAGCGAATATGACGAATGTATTCGTCATATTCCACAAAACGAATATACGAATGTATTCGTCATATTCCACAAAACGAAGATATTCTCCATCTTCGTTTTAGCTACCTATTCATCAACTTCGCGAATTCTAGCAATCATATAGGAAAGTTGACTATAGAGACAGCTAAGTTTAATTCGCTATGCAATTATATTACTTAGCTTTTTTTTAAAAATAAATAGAATAATTATAATACCTGATAATTATTATAATTATTATATTTATAAAAAAAAAAGCTAAGTAATATAATCGCATAGCGAATTAAACTTAGCTGTCTCTATAGTCAACTTTCCTATATGAATTCGCGAAGTTGATGAATAGGTAACTAAAACGAAGATGGAGAATATCTTCGTTTTATGGAATATAACGAATACATTCGTATATTCGTTTTGTGGAATATGACGAATACATTCGTCATATTCGCTAATTCTACCAAGCCATTAAAGCCAACCATAGTAAACCAGGTCCAAGTTGAAACCGCAATGCGATTAATATAACTCAAAGTAATCGCATTGCGATTTCAACTTAGTAATGCTATATTCCATGCTCATGGAGCGTCCCCCTCACCATGGGAACGTCTGCATATACTAAGAATGTACTGTCGGATTTGAGAATTACGTTGAAATCGCAATTCGATTATTTCAAGTTATAATAATCGAATTGCGATTTCAACTTAGCACTGCTATATTCGATATTAGGCTAGAATTAACGAATATGGAATATAGCAGTGTTAAGTTGAAATCGCAATTCGATTATTATAACTTGAAATAATCGAATTGCGATTTCAACGTAATTCTCAAATCCGACAGTACATTCTAGTATATGGAGACATTCCCATGGTGATGGGGACGCTCCATGAGCACGGAAGTCGGCAGAAGCGGCAACGGGCACTGACTTGAGCATTAAAAAAAACGAATATTCGATTTTGCGAATATATAGCACTATATTCTAAATATTCGCGAAATCTCGAAATTGCGATATTCGAGAAAAAAAATTGCAATATTCGAGAAAAAGTGAGTCGCTCGGCAGAACAGCACCACTTCACCACCAATGACAGGGCCTCCATGTGAGACCTGTGTTCCTTGTTGCGCTGTTTCTAGTACTCCACCAACATGGCCAGTGCCGATGATGCCGTTCTCAGCGTTACTATCCCACTTCTATGCCTCCTTGAAAAAACGCTCCTGGCGATGATGGAAGAGGATGTGGCACAGGAGGAGGAAGAGGGATCATTTCGTAGAGTTTCCAGCCAGTCATTCCCAAGTGGCTCCGAGGGTGGGTTCCTGCCCCACAAACCCAAGGTACACAATTGTCCAGCCAGGGAACAGTTCTGGAGGATGACGAGGTGGAGGATGACGAGGTGGAGGATGAGGAGGAGGAGGAGGAACCATGTTAACAGCAGGGTGGCACCCAGACCAGCTCATGGCTATCACTGGTGCATGGATGGGGGGATACAGAGGACACAGACGATACACCTCCCACAGAGGAGAGCTTTTCATTGCCTCTGGGCAGCCTGGCACACATGAGCAATTTCATGCTGCAGTGTCTCCGCAACGACCATCGAGTTGCCCACATTCTAACTTGTGCTGATTTCTGGGTGGCCACTCTGCTGGATCCCTGTTACAAGGACAACGTACCGTCCTTAATTCCCTCACTGGAGCGTGATCGTAAGATGCGCAAGTACAAGCGCATGCTGGTAGACGCACTGCTGGTGGCATTCCCACCTGACAGCGATGGCACAGTGGAAGCACAAGGCAAAGGCAGAGGAGGAGGAAGAGGTTGCCAACGCAGCTGGGGCACCGCCAGCACCTCAGAAGGCGGGTATGCCCCCTTTAACTTCTGGGTCTCCAAATTGGGCACATGGCCTGAGCTTGCCCTTTGCGCCTTGGAGGTGCTGGCCTGCCCTGCAGCCAGTGTATTATCTGAACGCGTGTTTAGCACGGCAAGGGGCGTCATCACAGACAAGCGCATCTGCCTGTCCACAGCCAATGTGGACAAGCTCACGTTCATTAAAATGAACCAGGCATGGATCCCTCTGGACTTGTCCGTACCTTGTCCAGAATAGACATGTATACCGGCACTAACCAGCCATTGTTATACTGCAGCGCAATTGCTCTTGCTTGTACTTTGGATATTTTACACTCTTTTAGAGTGTACCCTATTTAAAAAAAATAAAATTATAACCAAAAACCTGTGTTGGCTACTTCGTCCTACTCCACCGCCGCTTCCACCTACACCGCTACATCCACCACCTCCTCAAACTCCTACTCGTGTATTTTATATCATTTCACTACTTTGTCATTTACATTTTCAGGTGAAATTCACCAATTTTTGCGTGTATACTACCACTGCTATACCAAGTAGGCCGGTTAAAAAATAAATAAATTGTCATTAACATTTTCGGGTGAAATTTACAAATTTTTGGGTGTATAGTACCACTGCTATACCTAGTAGGCCGGTTAAAAAATAAAATTAAATTGTCATTAACATTTTAGGCTGAAATTCACCAATTTTGGGTGTATAGTACCACTGCTGTACCTAGTAGGCCGGTTAAAAATAAAAATAAATCATTTACATTTTAGGGTGAAATTCACCAATTTTGGTGTGTATAACACCACTGCTATACCTAGTAGACCGGTAAAAAAAAAAAAAAATTGTCAGTTACATTTTCTGGTGAATTAACAAATTTTGGGGTGTATAGTACCACTGCTATACCTAGTAGACAGGTTAAACAAAAAAAAAAAATAGTCAGTTATATATTCTGGTTAAATTCAGCAATTTTTGAGTGTGATGTACCACTCCTATACCTAAAAAATAAATAAAATTGTCAGTTACATTTTCTGGTGAAATTCTCCATTTTTTGGGTGTATAGTACCACTGCTATACCTAGTAGACAGGTTAAAAAAATAAATAAATAGTCAGTTACATTTTCAGGTGAAATTCACCAATTTTTGGGTGTGATGTCCACTTCTATACCTAGTTGACAGATTAATAAATTTCAATAATTTTTCTATTACATTCTTGGGTTGAAATTATACAATTTTAGACGTGAATAAACATCTGCTATGCATAGGTGACAGGGTATAAAATGTAATATATTATTCAGTAATTAATGCGCACCACACCCTTTCATTCAATGCTTAAAGGGAACCTGTCACCAGTTTTATGGTGTCCTAACTAAGGGCAACATAAATAAGTGACTGATTCGCTTAGCAAAATGCTGGGTCACTTTCTTTAACCGCCTCCTGACCGCTGAACGCACGGATGCGTCCGGGAGGCGATCGATTCATTCCTCCTGGACGCATCCGTGTGTCATCTCGCGAGACGCGAGATTTCGAACTGAGCCGGCCCGCGCATGCGCATCGCGGGCCGGCAAATGAACGAGCATAATTTCGTCACCAGCCTGCCAGTCAATGAGCGTGGATGAGCGAGATTTCTCCTCTGCAGTAAAAAATAAGTTTGCCGAGGCATATGAGCTGAGGAGGTGGCGGTGTTCATATGCTTTGGCAAACACTTTGTATATAAAAAATTTAAATAAAAATCACGGCAATGATTTATTCATCCACATCGATTGATGTGAATGGAGAAATCGGGTTTGCCAGGGCATACGAGCTAAGTGGGTATGGATGTTGGGCGGAGCTCCTATGTCCTGGCCCTGGCCTTTCCCCTCCTTTTTTTTTTTGGCAGAGATTTTTTCATCCACATTGATCGATGTGAATGAAGAAATCTGTGCCGTTAATTTTTTTTCTTTCAGCCCAGAGGCTGAACGGAAAAAAAAATCTCATTACCTGTATGCTCAATATAAGGAGAATAGCAGAAACTCCTAATGCTGGCCATACATGTAATGATTGCTGAGACCCTCAAATGCCAGGGCAGTACAAACACCCCACAGATGACCCCATTTTGGAAAGAAGACGCCCCAAGGTATTCGCTGAGGGGCATATTGAGTCCATGAAAGATTGAAATTTTTTGTCCCAAGTTAGCGGAAAGTGAGACTTTGTGAGAAAAAACAAAAAAAAAATCTATTTCTGCTAACTTATGCCCAAAAAATAAAAATTCTATGAACTCGCCAGACCCCTCATTGAATACCTTGGGGTGTCTTCTTTCCAAAATGGGGTGACATGTGGGGTATTTGTACTGCCCTGGCATTTTAGGGGCCCTAAAGCGTGAGAAGAAGTCTGGGATCCAAATGTCTAAAAATGCCCTCCTAAAAGGAATTTGGGCCCCTTTGCGCATCTAGGCTGCAAAAAAGTGTCACACATGTGGTATCGCCGTACTCAGGAGAAGTTGGGGAATGTGTTTGGAGTGTCATTTTACATATACCCATGCTGGGTGAGAGAAATATCTTGGCAAAAGACAACATTTCCCATTTTTTTATACAAAGTTGGCATTTGACCAAGATATTTCTCTCACCCAGCATGGGTATATGTAAAATGATACCCCAAAACACATTCCCCAACTTCTCTTGAGTACGGTGATACCAGATGTGTGACACTTTTTTGCAGCCTAGGTGGGCAAAGGGGCACACATTCCAAAGAGCACCTTTTGGATTTCACCGGTCATTTTTTACAGATTTTGATTTCAGACTTCTCACGCATCTGGGCCCCTAAAATGCCAGGGCAGTATAACTACCCCACAAGTGACCCCATTTTGGAAAGAAGACACCCCAAGGTATTTTTTGATGGGCATAGTGAGTTCATGGAAGTTTTTATTTTTTGTCACAAGTTAGTGGAATATGAGACTTTGTAAGAAAAAAAAAATCATCATTTTCCGCTAACTTGTGACAAAAAATAAAAAGTTCTATGAACTCACTATGCCCATTAGCGAATACCTTAGGGTATCTAATTTCCGAAATGGAGTCATTTGTGGGGTGTTTGTACTGTCTGGGCATTGTAGAACCTCAGGAAACATGACAGGTTGCATGACCGAGCAATAAACGGTGAAAGTAGTGTAGTGCAGAAGTGTAAAAAGTGGCCTTGTCATTAAGGGTGTTTCATCTAGGGGGGTTGAAGTGGTTAATTGACCCAGTCAATCTGCCAACATCTTGTATTGAAAAGCTCCAGCTGATAATGATGAGTCATGAATATTCATGAGGAGTTTTTTTTCCATAGGAATCAGCAGCAGGTGGGCAGGGGAGTGGCTATAGCTCTGAATTAAATATACGCTGGACTCAATGACATCACGCCGGACTCGAATCAGCTCATTAGCATGTGGCATGCGGCATCTTTGTGTGTATATTCTGAGGTAACCATCTGTCACACCAGTAAGTGAACACATCTAAGGTACTTTTTAGTAGTTAATGATTGTATATAATTAGTTAGATTATAATCAAATATCCACATGACAGGTTCCCTTTAAACTTTGAAAAGTTGCCTTGCCATGCTCTTAACCACATTTTGACAACATTTGCAGCCCTCTAGCCCTTTCCATGACATTTTTACAGCCATTTTAGTGCTCAAAACTTCGGGTCCCCATTTACTTTAATGGGATTCGGGTTCGGGGCCAAGTTCGGGTCAAGTTCGGGTGTCCGAACCCGTTGAATCCGAACATCCAGGTGTCCGCTCAACTCTAACAGTGACGTTAGAACAAACTTACTGCTAAAACCCTCTTTTCTCTGTCATGGGCCCACTACTTTATGAGTCTAAGAGTGACGCCTGTCACCTCTGTTATACTGTCGCACAGTAACATCAAATCAAATTTTTGGGGAAAAATTATGTGAAACTTCATCTCTAATCTCAACATATACTGAAAAGTCAAAGGTTTACATTGGTGAACAGATGCTTAGACCCCTTCTGATAGTTAGAAATAGCGGCTGAGATGATCTCCTGAGGTCGTCTCGGCTTCATTTAGAAAAGAGATAGATGGGCCATTTTGGTATTGAGCAATAATAACAACTGCTGTGTCTTATTTGTATGAAATGTTAACCCTTTCACGACCAAGGGTCATTGATGCCCCAGTGTCCAGGTCAAAATGTACAAATCTGACATGCGTCACTTTATGTGGTAATTGCTTTGGAACACTTTTATTTATCCAAGCCATTCTGAGATTATTTTCTCTATTGTACTTCATGATAGTCATAAATTTGAGTCAATATATTTCACCTTTATTTATGAAAAAATTTACCAAAAATTTTGAAAAATTCACAAATTTTAAAATATTTATTACTTAACATTTCCCATATGTCTACTTTATGTTGGCATCATTTTGGAAATGTAATTTTATTTTTTTAGGACGTTAGAAAGCTTAGAAGTTTAGAAGCAATTCTTAAAATTTTTACGAAAATCTCCAAAACCCACTTTTTAAGGACCAGTTCAGGTCTAAAGTCACTTTGTGGGGCTTACAAAGTAGAAACCCCCCATGAATGACCCTATTGTAGAAACGACACCCCTCAAGTTACTCAAAACTGATTTTACAAACTCTGTTAATTCTTTAGGTGTTCCACAAGAATTAAAGGAAAATGGAGATGAAATTTCAAAATTTTACTTTTTTGGCAGATTTTCCATTTTATTAATTTTTTTTCTTTAACACATTGAGGGTTAACAGCCAAACAAAACTCAATATTTATTACCCTGATTCTGTGGTTTACAGAAACACCCCACATGTGGTCGTAAACTGATGTAAGGGCGCACGGCAGGGCGCAGAAGGAAAGGAACGCTGTATGGTTTTTGGAAGGCATATTATGCTGGACTGGTTTTAGATGCCATGTCTCATTTAAAGCCCCCCTGATGCACCCATACAGTAGAAACTCCCAAAAAGTGACCCTATTTTGGAAACTAGGGGATAAGGTGCCAGTTTTATTGGTACTATTTTGGGGTACATATGATTTTTAATTGCTGTATATTAAGTTTTTTGTGAGGCAAGGTAACTTAAATGGAACTGTTTTGGCACAGTTTTTTTTTTTTACAAGATTCATCTGACAGGGTAGATCATGTGCTATTTTTATAGAGCAGGTTGTTACGGACGCAATTAAATCAAATATGTCTACTTTGTTTGTTTCAGTTTTACATAATAAAGCATTTTTGAAAAATAAATTATGTTTTTGTGTGTCCATTTTCTAAACACCATATGTTTTTAATTTTTCTTCCGATTGTCTTGTGCAGGGGCTTGCTTTTTGCAGAAAGAGTTGAGGTTTTTATTGGTGTCATTTTTGGGTACATAGGATTTTTTGATCATTCATTATTACACTTTATGGGGCAAGGTGACGAAAAAATTGGCTGTTTTGGAACAGTTTTTATTTATTTATTTTTACAGCGTTTATCTGATGGGTTAGTTCATGTGACAGTTTTATAGAGAAGATTGTTACAGACGTGGCAATACCTAATATGTATACTTTTTCTTATTTATTTAAGTTTTACACAATAATAGCATTTCTGAAACAAAAAAAAAAGATGTTTTAGTGTTTCCATAGTCTGAGAGCCATAGCTTTTTTATTTTTTGGGAGATTGTCTTAAATAGGGTGTAATTTTTTGAGGGATGAGGTGACGGTTTGATTGGTACTATTTTGGGGGTCATAAGCCTTTTTGATCGCTTGCTGTTGCACTTTTTGTGATGTAAGGTGACAAAAATGGCTTTTTTGGCACTGTTTTTTTTTTACGGTGTTCATCTGAGGGGTTAGGTCATGTGATATTTTTATCGAGCAGGTTATTACGGATGCGGAGATAGCTAATATGTACACTTTTTTTTATTTATTTCACTTTAACACAATAATAGCATATTTGAAATAAAAAAAAATATGTTTTAGTGTCTCAATGTTCTAAGAACTATAGTTTTTTTATTTTTTGAGAGATTTTCTTATTTAGGGTCTCATTTTTTGTGGGATGAGGTGATGGTTTTATTGGTACCATTTTGTTTGATATACACCTTTTTAATCGCTTGGTGTTGCACTTTTTGTGATGTAAGGTGACAAAAATGGCTTTTACTACACATTTTTTTTTATTTTTTAATGGTGTTTATCGGACGGGGTCTATCATGTGATATATTTATAGAGACAGTCGTTACGGACGCGGTGATACCTAATATGTGTAGTTTTTTTTTAAATAGGAAAAGCCAATTTATTTTTTAAATTACAATTTTTTATTTATTTATTTATTTTTACTTTTATTATTTTCACATTTTTTTAAATAAAGTTCCTCTTGAAGATCCAGTGGGGCTGATGGCTGTACTATACTTTGCAATGCTCTTGCATTGCAAAGTATAATACTATCAGATGCCCTGTAGTGGCAACACTGGACGCTTTTGCAAAGCGTCCAGTTGCCATGGCAACCATCGGGCGCTGCCCCGATGGTGGAGAGAGGGAGCCCCCTCCCTCTATTAACCCCATGGATGCTGCTGCCGTGGCATCTATGGGGTAACAGCAGAGTGTCAGCATAGAGCTGACACTCTCTGCTGATGGCGGCGGCTCCATTCCTGACACAGACCGCATCGGAGGCAGGGGGCAACCTTGAAAAACAGATGAACCCAGCAAACGTGCTTACTTCCAATAAGTTATATACTTTATTTCATCTTCAAAAAAATACAGGACGCGTTTTGGCCCGTCCAGCCTTTCTCAACTGCATGAACATGCATGCAGTTGAGAATGGCTGGACGGGCTGAAACGTGTCCTGTATTTTTCTATTTTTTGAAGATGAAATAAAGTATATAACATATTGGAAGTAAGCATGTTTGCTGGGTTCATCTGTTGGACCAGTTGTTTTTGTTGGCATATCCTTTAAAAACGACAAACTCTATTTCTCTGTTATTTAAAGCTCTGGCTAATAAAGCAGCTTTGTTGTTATTTTACCTCTCTGGAGCTCAACCAGAATTCTTAATCTATTTACTTTGGCTATTCTTGTTTTTTATCTGCCTGCATGCAATGTGATGAAATGAGTTTGTCACAAACCAGCTGGTGTTAACCCACTGTGCCACGCGTTTTACCTCCTCTAAGGGCGTTGTGTCTAAGTGAACTCCTCGTTCTTCACAGTACCCCTGATGGAGGATTTAGGCTTTTCTGAGAGGAACACCAGGTCGCTACCTCTTGAGAAGGATTGGCACATGAGGCAGCTGGTCCAGGCAGACCAGGAGGTACCAGAGCAAGGTACCAGAGGTACAGATGTAGTCTGCAGGCTGAGTCATAACCAGGAGAGGAGCAACAGTTTAGGACCGAAGGATGAGGCAGAGGCGAAGTCAGACAGGCAATAGGTCAGGGCAGGTGGCAAAGGTACAGGTCAGGCAGTCCGGATCGACAACAGGAGAGTCAAGGCAAGCAGGAAGACAACAATCAAATAGCGAAGTCCAGAAACACAAGCATGGGTCAGGTACACAGGAACACAAGCATAGATAACAACAACCATTTCAGGATATAAGGACCTTGACACTCAGGCATCTAAGATGGGGCTGAGCCACTTATATACATGCAAAAGGGCTAGGATTGGTCAGCGAGGTCACATAATGTAACCCATAAAGCACAGGAAGTGACGCATGCTGGCCTTTAATGAAATGCTGAAGTGCAGGCATGCTGTTGCCAGGGCTGAAAGGAAACTTTGAATCTGATCTCAGAACAAATTGTATCTGCAAAGGCAGAGCTCAGTACTGCAGGGGTGAATGGGGAACCACAGGCAGCAGATTACCGCTGAACACGGCGCCAAGGACAGCCGCAGTAAGCAGTAGAACAGCGGCGCACAGCAGCCACTATTACCATACCCCCCCTTACGCCACCTCTTCTTAAGGCCACGACGAGACAGAAACCTCAGCCGGCGTTACAGAGTTCCTCAGCTTTATTATTTTGCAGCAATATCAATCTGTCATTTAAGAAGATATGTTATACTCATTTATGGGGTAAATTCCAAGAAGAATTCCTCAATCTTCTCTCAAAGAGGCCTCCCAGCAGGTGTGGTTTGCGAAAAAATAAATAAAAAAAGTGGCCCAATGTTGCAGGTGAAGATGTCAATACAGTTGAATTCAGGAGGGCATCTCCAGCTGGTGGCCAGGTGCTTAGGAGAGAATCAGATCATTGTGTCTATGGCCTATCCGCACTCAATTAGCCATTATTAGCCCCTTAGCGAAGAACGCCTGTGCATGTACGGTGGGGAAAACGGTGCCAGAACGCAGAACGCCGTACATGCACGGCGTTCATTTAAATGCTCCCCTGCCGAGATCGCGCACCAGATGCGCATATTACTGTGCTGTATCGGGCACCAAACATCTCCCCCTTGACAGCCAGGGACCGATTAGCAGTGGTCCCGGCCGCAGATCACCGCCGCAGATCACCGCCGCAGATCCCGTTAGTTCAAATGAGCGATCTCACGCGTGTGCGCATGCACGTACACATCTCCTCCTCTTCAGGCACCCGGCTGTCGCTGAAATGAGAGGATCAGAGATGAGAAATAGCTGTCTGAACATAATTCATTGTGATTGGTCCTGACTGTGGACCAATCACAATGAGTTATGTACAGGGCGCTATCTCTCACCTTCGATCCTGTCATTTCAGTCAGAGAAGTTGGAGGCAGTGCAGTTAGTCCTGTGATAAAACACACACACACCAAAAGTGCCCCTCATCTGTCCCCTGTGATCCTCATCACCCCTCATTTGTCTCCTGTGCCCTTCATCACTCCACTTATTAGTCCCCTGTGACCATGTGCCTGTGTGCTGTCTGCCAATAGTGACAGTACATCAGCACCCCAGTCCCTGTCATCCATACCTGTTTTGGGCAAATCATTAGGGTTAGTTAGGGAGTTATTAGGGTTAGAGCTCTTATTTTAGAGTAAGTTAGACATTTATTGAAATAAATAAATAAATAAATAAAATAATAATAATAATAAAAAAATAATAAAAAAATATTGGGGACGTCCTGTACTTGTCCCCGATTATAAATACTCTGTTTCAAACCCCCCCATACCTCCGAACCTCTATCTTCTACCAGTGATATAAAGCTCCACAATTTTATTTTTCCATTTTTTTCTGAATATATATATATACATTTTACAAAATGTCTCAACGGGTGTACAGCGCCGAGGAGGCTTATGAAATACTTGCCTCAGAGTCTGACGCTGACAGTGGAGAAGAAGAATCTTTTCTTGTGTATAGCTCTTCTTCTGATTCATCAGTTGCCGAACCCTCTCACAGACGCAGTAGAGTTAGCAGCGCATCAGCTTCTATAAATGACCCAAGCTGGACTTCTGCTACTAACTTTGTACCTCAGTTGCCGGACTTTACGGCCACTACAGGCATTCATGTGAACACTGCAGGTTTCACGGAAGCTGATTTTTTCCACCTTTTTTTTCTGATGAATTGATAGACATGATGGTGGAGCAAACTAATATTTATGCCAATCAATTTTTAGCCGCCCACCCCAACTCATACTATGCAAGACCCCTTCAGTGGACTCCCACGACTCCTTTGGAGATGAAAATTTTTTGGGGTCTAATACTTAATATGGGGATAATTAAAAAACTATCACTACGGTCATATTGGAGTAATGACCTTCTACATCACACACCACTATACCGCACCATTATGTCCAGGACCCGATTCGAAATTCTCCTGAAATTTCTACATTATAACAATAATGCAGATTGTCCACCCCCTAATGACCCTAGATATGATCGTTTATACAAAATTCGGCCCATTATAGATCATTATAATCTCAAGTTTGCCCAGGTCTACACCCCCCAAAAGCATCTGTCCATTGATGAATCCCTTGTGCACTTCAAGGGCAGACTGCATTTTCGCCAATACCTGCCCAACAAACGGGCCAGATATGGCATCAAACTCTACAAACTATGTGAAAGCCAAAGTGGCTATACACATAAATTTAGAGTTTACGAGGGAAAAGGTTAAAAAATCGAACCCCCAGAGTGCCCCCCTCTCCTTGGAATAGCAGGAAAAATAGTATGGGACTTGATTCACCCCCTGCTAGGTCAAGGGTACAACTTGTACCTTGACAACTTCTACACAAGTGTCCCACTACTGAAATGCCTGTTTTCCAGAGACACTGTTGCATGCGGTACTATCTGACGAAACCAAAAACATCTGCCTAAAAATTTTATAGACCAAAGGATAAGAGTGAGGGAAAGCAGGGCAGTTTGCAATGATAACATGATGCTTGTTAAGTACAAAGACAAGCGTGACGTCTTTGTACTTACTACCATACATGCCGACAGATCAACCCCTGTTCCAGTTCGTGGATCCACAGAATCAGTCCCCGAACCTGTGTGCATCCAGGACTATAATAAGTTTATGGGAGGGGTGGATCTGTCAGACCAGGTACTGCAACCATACAGTGCCCTCCGCAAAACTCGGGCATGGTATAAAAAATTGGCATTGCACCTGACGCATATTGCCCTCTATAGTGCTTTTGTAATTTTCAGAAGTGCAGGAAACAGAGGAAAATTTCTGCACTTTCAAGAAAATGTAATAAAGAACTTTTTATTTGGGGAACAGGAAGGGGAAGGGAGCAGGGCCACAGGAAGTGAGAGCAAAATAATACGAGGACAGCATTTCCCTGGGGTAGTTCCCCCCACAGAGACACTGTGAAGGCCACAAGATAGGTGTCGGGTATGCTCCAGAAATGGAATCAGGAAAGACACAATTCATCATTGTGAGACGTGCCCCTCAAAGCCGGGTCTTTGCATAAAAGATTGCTTTAGAATCTACCACACCTCTGTTGACTTTAACTAAACCCCCTTTGATAATTTTATAAAACACCCCCTTGAAACTGTATGCTGGTAAAAATTCTAAATTCTCGTTTCTCCACATTTCAATTTGCATTCTAATAAAACCCATAACAAAGCTAAAAATTCTCATTACACCCCTAGATGAATACCTTGACGGGTGTTATTTTACAAAAGGGGACTAGAACTTTGTATGTTCTGGTAGCTCAGTGCCTCTGCAATGTGATGACATATAATATACAACATATTTCTTTGATATAATTTGAGACACTTGTTTCTTTTAGCTGCTATATTTGGCGACTATGTCCTACCATATAAAGCTTATATATATATAAAATTTGTAGGATACGGAATACATCAGGTGATGCTTATCAGTACACTGAACTTTACAGTGTGCCCATACAGCAGTTTACGGCCACATATGAAGTGTTGCCATATTCAGGAGAGAATGGGTAACAGATTGTGGGTGTAATTTACTCTGTTACCTCTCGTGAAAATAAATAATGTGGGCCTAAAGTGACATTTTCTTGTAAAAAATTTAGATTTTCCTTTTTACAGCCAAATATTTCTAAATTCTATGAAACGCTTGTTGGGTCAAAGTGCTCGCTACATGCCTTGAAAAATTCCTTGGGGGGTGTAGTTTCCAAAATGGGTTCACTTCTTGGGGTTTTCCACTGTGGAGGTACCTCAGGGTGTCTTCAAATGTGACATGGCACCTGAAAATTATTCCAGCGAAATCTGCCCTTCAAAAGCCATATAGCGGTCCTTTCACTCTACGCCCCGCTGTGTGGCCGTACAGTAGTTTACGGCCACATATTGGGTGTTTCTCTAAACGGCAGAGTCAGGGCAATAAAGATACAGTCTTGTTTGGCTGTTAACCCTTGCTTTGTTAATGGAAAAAATGGGTTAAAATGGAAAATTAGGCAAAAAAATGAAATTCTCAAATTTCATCCCCATTTGCCAATAACTCTTGTGCAACACCTAAAGGGTTAACGACGTATGTAAAATCAGTTTTGAATACCTTGAGGGGTGTAGTTTCCTAGATGGGGTCACTTTTAGGGAGTTTCTACTCTAGGGGTGCATCAGGGGGGCTTCAAATGGGACATGGTGTCAAATAAACAGTCCAGCAAAATCTGCCTTCCGAAAACCAAACGGCGCACCTTTCACTCTACGCCCCGCTGTGTGGCCGTACAGTAGTTTACGGCCACATATTGGGTGTTTCTGTAAACAGCAGAGTCAGGGCAATAAAGATACAGTCTTGTTTGGCTGTTAACCCTTGCTTTGTTAGTGGAAACAATGGGTTAAAATAGAAAATTAGGCAAAAAAATGAAATTCTCAAATTTCATCCCCATTTGCTAATAACTCTTGTGCAACACCTAAAGGGTTAACAAAGTTTGTAAAATCAGTTTTGAATACCTTGAGGGGTGTGGTTTCTTAGATGGGGTCATTTATGAGTGGTTTCTATTATATAAGCCTCGCAAAGTGACTTCAGACCTGTAGTGGTCCCTAAAAATTGGGTTTTTGTAAATTTCTGAAAAATTTCAAGATTTGCTTCGAAACTTCTAAGCCTGGTAACATCCCCAAAAAATAAAATATCATTCCCCAAATAATTCAAACATGAAGTAGACATATGGGGAATGTAAAGTCATCACAATTTTTGGGGGTATTACTATGTATTACAGAAGTAGAGAAACTGAAACTTAGAAATTTGCTAATTTTTCCAATTTTTTGGTAAAATAGGTATTTTTTATGCAAAAAAATTAACTTTTTGGACCCAATTTTAGCAGTGTCATAAAGTACAATATGTGACGAAAAAACAATCTCAGAATGGCCTGGATAAGTCAAAGTGTTTTAAAGTTATCACCACTTAAAGTGACACTGGTCAGATTTGCAAAAAATGGCCTGGTCCTTAAGGTGAAATAAGGCTGTGTCCTTATTATCGTATCGTATATATACATATCGTATATATATATTGTAAGCAGCCAGCAGGAAGTACTGGAGAGTAGATACTGTCACGGTGGGGAGTGGGGGAAACCCCCCACCGTATAATAGAAACTGATACTAGGCCACAAAACCGGGGTAGGGAGCAGGTCACCTCCTACAGCCGCTCTAATCCTGACCCTGATCTCCTGACCGTATGAGCGTCCCCTAAGGTAGGAGGGCTCATACACTCGAACCTGGATCCTATTGACCCTAACGGTCCCTAGCATAGAGGTCAGGAATAGGAGACAACCAGTTCCTCTTGGAAACAGACAAACTGAGTCTCCAGCGGCCTAGTAACAGAAGGGAAAAGATAGAACCAGCAGCAACTGAACAGCAGGTAAGCACCTGGAGAAACAACAGCACACCAGAACATCAAACACTTACCTGCCGCAGCAAAGATGGCAAAACACCACCAAAACAACCTGGACCCCCATGCGGACACCGATGCAAGGTGGCTCCAGGCAAGGCTGCTAATATCTTTTAGGTTCACCCCTTCGGGAAACCAATGGGACCCCCTTTCGAAGGTAACAACAGAGAGTGGAAAATATCAATCATCCATGCAGATCACAACACCAAACCAACCAGACCTGGAACACCAGACATGACATAAACAACTGAACCCCAACATAAACCACATAACAGGTGAGGAGGGGAAAGGAGACTAAGGGTGACAAACGATGTCCAACTGGGATGCCCTCACACAGGAAAGATTACACATCCAGAAAGGAGCAGAGCTATTACACATATACAGGCAAACAACCCCCTGACCTTCAGGCTCACAACACTATATAAGAAGAGCCAGAGGCCACACCAGCTCCACCAAGCACACATCTTAACCTCGAACAATCCAGGATGGGAAGGGACACACAACTTAAAGGGGAAGTGTCAAAACATGCAAAACAACATGTTCCCACCAGCAACAAGCATGCACGGCAAAAGTGTCATGGTCCACTACATCAGGCCATGACACAGCCGTGACAGATACATGCCACTGATATTGTGATTCTAAGTAGTATTACTCCCATCGTGGTGCTGGATTGTGGAGATGATGGGAGCAATTTGGCACAGATCAAGTTTTACCCACCCTAGGATTTCACCTGGTATTGACTAGTGTTGAATATTCTAATCGCAAATTTTTATTGAGAATATTGGCACTTCGAGAATTCGCGAATATCTAGAATATAGTGCTATATCTTCGTTATCGCGAATATTCAAGATTTTTTTCATCAGTACCCATGATCCCTCACTGCTTCTTGCTTGTGGGCCAATGAGAAGGCTGCAATATCTTTGACTTTAGAAGTAGTGTTGATCGCAAATTTTCATATCGCGAATCTTTATTGTGAATTTTTATCGCAAATTTTCTGATTGCCGATTTTCTCATAAAAAAATAAATGACTGGAGATCTCGAATTCGCAAATATATGATGAATACTCGCCCAAATATTAGCGAAATATCGCAAATTCGAATATTGCCCCTGCTGCTCATCACTGGTTTTGACTGGGAGTCCATGTGAGGCTCCTGGGTAATTAAAAGGAGGCCAGCTAGCACTTTTGGTGGGTGATGTGTTCATCTGCAGAAAAGCTGGAGTTTTGAATCTGCGGAGCTCTCTAACTGGAAAACCATTGCCAGAAAACTGTACAGCTACTGAGTGAGATACAAACTGCGTTGGTTTTTATATTTACAAAGATTGTTTTGTTGTTTCATGGACTTTGTTTTGCTGCTGAAAAAAGCTGCCGTATAATTTTCTGTGTATAAACCCTGCACTGTTACATGAAAACTGGCTTGTGGACTACCTGTCACATTATGGTAGAGGATGCAGGCGACAGTTGCTTGTGGCAATGGCAGGGAAGTTTGTTTGTCCTAACCTTATCTATGTCCTGGATAAAGCCTGCTGCTATCCTGCAAAAGCAAACAAGTGCAGCAACTGATGCAGAATAATCTGCAGCAACAACAGGTGACTGTTGGACAGCAGGAAACTAACCGTTTATTCATGGAACAAGGTTGCATTGCTGAAATAGTCTGTTACCAGGGGCGTAACCGCCATAGCGGCAGACCATGCGACTGCTATGAGGCCCAGGGTAAAAGGAGGTCCAGTCTTAGTTGGGATTATCTCCTTTTCTACTGGGGGTGAAAACTTGGTCAGGACTCTACCCTCTAAAGGAACAACTTTTAGAAAATGAGGCAGTGGAAAAATTGCCAAAGGGTCATTGAAAGGGGTTTAGGTGGAAACCTATCTGTCTTGTGTGGGGGGCCTGGTTTGATCCTTGCTTACTTCTCTATATACACTACTGTCTGTTACTTCTCTAGTCAGAGGGAATGGACAGGAAGTCTCCAGTGGCTTTAAGGGTCCATTCACACGTCCGTAAGTTGGGTCCGGATCTGGTCCGCAATTTTGCAGAACGGGTGCGGACGCATTCATTTTCAATGGGGCCGGAACGGATGCGGACAGCACACTGTGTGCTGTCCGCATCCGCACTTCCGGATTTGCAATTCCATTCCTGAAAAAAATAGAACATGTCCGATTCTTGTCTCCAACTGTGGACAAGAAAGGGCATTTTTCTATTATAGTGCCGGCGATGTGCGGTCCGCGAAATGCCGGTCCGTGTTTTGCATATCGCAAAACACATGCGGATGTCCAAATGGACCCTTAATGTAAGGAGGTCTGTGCAAAGTGCCTTATAAAAGATGACGTTGAGGCCCATCTTGCAATCTTTGAAAGGACTGCTGCATCACTCCCAACTTTTGAAAATCACAAAGAGGGACATTATGGGCAGCGCGCATCACAGCAGTTTTTTTTATACAAGACCACACCTCTAACTGCACCCAAAACATACATGCTGACTTTGTAGCAACAGCAGCAGCTGGGGATCGGTTAGGTGAGTATAAGTTCCTTCATTTTTTTCAGTATGTGGAGCCCCTGAGACAATTTTTTATTTTCTTGCACTTGAATATCCATTTAAATATTAGCACATAAATCATCAGATTACAGATATTTTAACTTTTTAGTGACAAGCCTGTTTTGGGCCTTACTGAACAAGCGTTTTTCTTTCTTTTTTCATCGTCGCGTTCCAAGAGCTATTACTTTTTAATTTTTTCCTCTATATAGCTTTACGAGGACTTGTTTTTTGCGGGACAAGTTGTAGTTTTTAATTACACCATTTTGGGGTACACATAACTTTCGGATTAACATTTATTAACTCTTTCTTGGAGGGAGATGGAAAAAACAGCAATACTGCCAATGCGTTTTTGCGTTATAAATTTTACGGTGTTCATTTTTCAGTATAAATAACAAAATATCTTTATTTTCTGGGTCAGTATGATTACAGTGATACCAAATACATATAGTTTTTTTACGTTTACTACTTTTTTGCACTAAAACACCCTTTTTTTTAAAGAAAAAAATGATTTTGCATTACTGCTTCCCAAGACCCATACTACAGTCCCTCCCTTTCCATGTGGTTTACTCTGCACCTTTCAGAGAACTGATGGCTTGTGCCGAGCATAGGAGGAGACACTCAAGCTGCCATTACTTCTCCAAAAAGACTGTATGAGCCCTGCATGTGTATTTTGAACAGAAGGTGAACTAGTTCTTGAGACTGTCGGTGTCAGGAACAGTCCACAGCAGCGCCGATGTGTGGAGCTGTGATGCAACTTGGACAGGTGCACTCAAGCTCTGAGTCCTGCACCAATATCCTCTACTGCCTCCACTGTAGTCACAATTCAGAGATGTCCTCCAGCTTACCACCCATGCAGAGCATGTTGGTGTCACTCTGTTCTGCACCTGGCCTGTCTAGGTGAACGGAGTGACACCGGGGAGGAACTTCTCTGCGTCCTTCAACAAGAAATCAAATCCTGGTTATCTCCTCACCAACTGAAGATTAGAACCATGGTCACCGATAATGGGAAGAACATTCTGTTGGCGCTGCGTCAAAGAAGGCTGACCCATGCGCCCATGCATGATGCATGTCTTTAATCTGGTTGTAAAGCAGTCCCTGAAGTCTTCCAACCAACTGCAAGACATCTTTAACATGGCCAGGAAACTGTGCACGCACTTCAGCCATTCTTATACTGCAAAGCACTCCCTCCTTGAGCTTCAAAGGCACAACAGAGTTCCCCAACTTTTTCTCACAGAGAAGGAGGACATTCACACAAAAGCAATGTATACAAAAATGTATGGTTTATCTTCACAAGCAACAAGAGAGGAGCAGGAGGAACTGGAGGGCGATGAGGAAGACCAGGCAGATGAGCCTGACACACCATGACAGTATGCAGTGGAGATGGAGGCCGAGACTCCCTCCAATTCCCTTGTGCAAATGGACAGATGCATGCTGAGTTGCTTGCGTAGTGACAGCTGTATTCTCACCATTCGGTTTCGTGATTACTGCTGGCTCTCCACCATGTTAGATACTCGCTAGCTATTAAAGTCCTGCATGCAGGACTTCTTTTCCATCAGAATAAAGCCGATTTTAGAGGCAAATAGCCAAAACTCATGCAAATGGAGCATGAGGAATTTATCATACAGTACCTATTTTGCATCAGGATAAGGTCATGATTTGAAAGCCAAAAGCAGGAGTGAGTGCAAAACACAGAAGACATGCAAATATCACGTGTCATCTCTGTTTTGGACAAACTCCAGTTTTTTGGGCCTTAGCAATACTGATCAATTACTAACCAAATACTGAACGTGTGAAGGCAGATGCTCAAAAGACAGGATTCGTTTTTTGGGGTTGTTTTGAAGGATCAGATGAAGAGAAAAATAAACAGTGACGTTAACACAAACTTACTGCTGAAACCCTCTTTGCTCTGTCATGGGCCCACTACTTGTATAAGTCTAAGAGTGACGCCTGTCACCTCTGGTATACTGTCGCACTGTAACATCAAATCAAATTTTTAGGAGAAAAATTCAGTGAAACTTCACTCATCTCTAATCTCAACATATACTGAAAAGTCAAAGGTTTATATTGGTAGGTGAACAGATGCTTAGACCCCTTCTGATAGTTAGAAATAGTGGCTGAGATGATCTCCTGAGTATATAGTTCCTTTAGGTCGTCTCGGCTTCATTTAAAAGAGAGATATATGGGCCATTACGGTCTTGAGCAATGATAACAACTGCTGTGTCTTAGTTGTATGAAATGTTCAGTATGCTTTAATGCTTTAAATCAGCTAACTGCAATACAAAGTTAGAATCATTAACTGTGTCAAAAATGTCCCAGTCGTTTTTGTTAAAGCAAAAGTTCAACAGCTCACGATCCTTGTTTGACCTGGACGGGAAGGGGCGATCCCTATATCAAGTTCAACAGATGATCCCAGCAGACGTGCTTACTTCCAATAAGTTATATACTTTATTTCATCTTCAAAAAATACAGGACGCGTTTCGGCCCGTCCAGCCTTTCTCAACTGCATGAACATGCATGCAGTTGAGAACTGGCTGGACAAGCTGAAACGTGTACTTTATTTTTCGAAGATGAAATAAAGTATATAACATATTGGAAGTAAGCACGTCTGCTGGGATCATCTGTTGGACCAGTCGTTTGTGTTTGCATATCCTTTAAGACGACAAACTTTGTTGCTCTGTTATTCAAAGCTCTTAGTAATAAAACTGCTTCATTGCTACTTTACCTCTCTGGAGCTCACCCAGAATTCTTCTTAATCTATTTACTTTGACTATTCTTCTTTTTTTAATCTGCCTGCACGCATGTGATGAAATGAGTTTGTCACAAACCAGCTGGTGTTAACCCACTGTGACATGTGTTCTACCTCCTCTAAGGGCATTGTGTCTAAGTGAACCCCTCGTTCTTCACAGTACCCCTGATGGAGGGGATAGGCTTTCCTGAGAGGAACACCAGGTCGCTACCTCTTGAGAAGGATTGGCACACGAGGCAGCTGGTCCAGGCAGACCAGGAGGTACCAGAGCAAGGTACCAGAGGTACAGATGTAGTCAGCAGGCTGAGTCATAACCAGAAGCACCAGTTCAGGACCAAAGGATGAGGCAGAGACGAAGTCAGACAGGCAATAGGTCAGGGCAGGTGGCACAGGTACAGGTCAGGCAGTCCGTGTCGGCAACAAGAGAGTCAAGGCAAGCAGGCAGAGAACAAACAGGTAGCGGAGTCCAGAAACACAAGCATGGGTCAGGTACACAGGAACACAAGCATAGATAACAGTAACCTTTGCAGGATACAAGGACCTTGACACTCAGACAGTGACGCATGCCGGCTCTTAAAGAAATGCTGAAGTGCAAGCATGCTGTGGCCAGGGCTGAAAGGAAACTTTGGATCTGATCCCAGAACAAACTGTATCTGCAAAGACAAAGCTCGGGACTGCAGGGGTGAATGGGGAAGCACAGGCAGCAGATCACCGCTGAACACGACGCCAAGGACCTGTGGCGGTAAGCAGTAGAACAACGGCGCACAGCAGCCACTATTGCCATACCCCCCCTCCTTACGCCCCCTCTTCTTGAGGCTACGACGAGACAGAAATCTCAGCCGCCGTTACAGAGTTTCTCAGCTTTATTATTTTGCAGCAATATCAATCTGTCATTTAAGAAGAAATCTTATACCCATTTATGGGGTAAATTCCAAGAAGAATTCCTCAATCTTCTCTCAAAGAGGCCTCCCAGCAGGTGTGGTTTGCGAACTAAAAGTGGCCCAATGTTGCAGGTGGGTCCAAATTGACAGAAGGCAATGCAACATAAATAGACAGGGCCAACATATGTAGGCAGGGCCAGCAATATCAACATATGTAGGCAGAGCAATATACCGCCCCAGACGAAATCAAATACTGCAGTGCAGCACAAAATATTGCCACCTGTGCCACCGTATTGAACTGTATCACTGTCCTGAAGATGTCAATACATTTGAATTCAGGAGCGCATCTGCAGCTGGTGGCCAGGTGCTTAGGAGAGAATCAGATCATTGTGTCTATGGCCTATCTTCACTCGATTAGCCCTTATTAGTTTATTGTAGAGTGTGGACTGGTGGAATCTTTTGAAAGCCTTTCCAGCCTTATGTGTGTGAACAATATTTACAGCTTTCTTCTATCAATACTTTTTATTAATTTTTAAAACATACATGATTATGAATAGAAAACGGCTACACAGTCAGCGCTTTACATAGCCACATTGGCAGCACCAACTTAGCCGAAACCAATACATCGATAAATACACGACAAACAAAAATAATTATTAGACAATATCTGTACAGTTATCATCTTGTACAACAGGTCGTCATTCTACATAAAAAAACATGTTAATCAAGAGATGGTACTGCAAGCGGAGAAGACCTCCAAAGGCTCCATTCCCTCTCAAACCTCATTGATGTGTATCCAGCTCCCGCTACAACCCTCTCATGTATATAAGTGGAATTTAGCTTATGTATAATCTACATTAAACTAGGGACATTCCGTGATTTCCAATTTTGGGCTATAGCCAATTTGGTTGAAAGGAAAAGGTGTCCCAGCACCACCCTCACATCATAAGGTATCTTAACCAGATCAATCCATAAAAGGGCCAGTGTGGGGGAGGGCAGGAGCTGGAGACCCAACAGGTCCGAGGCAAAAGAGAATATAGCGTTCCATATATCCTGTAACATAGGACAGGACCACAAGATATGGTGTAGCGTACCTCTCTGTCCACATCCACTCCAACATAAATATGAGGAACCAGGAAAAATATGGCTTAAGCAGTCAGGGGTATAATACTGTGGTTTTCATCAAGGACTCATAGTGCAAAGCGCATCAAATGTTTTTAGAGATAAAGGAAAAGGCCGAGGACCACTGCTCATCAGAGAACGTTAGCCCTAAGTCTTTTTCCCAGGTAAGCAATGTAGTCGTTTTAACAAAGGATCCTTTATCCCTAAGCATCATATACAAAGGCCGCAGTCGTGTACCTTGTGGCGGAGCAAGTGACCAAAATTTAAACACTTCCTGGTTACACACAAGATTGAACGGGGAATTAGCAATAAAAAAATGTCTAATGCACAGATATTTATAAAAATCTGTGTGTGGAATCAAAAATCGTCTATGGAGGTACTCAAAGGAGCAAAGGGTATCGGAGGTAAACAACTTGGAGAGGAGGTCTAATCCACTCAACGCCCAGGACGAAACCGAGATATTTGGAATAAGATAGTTAAGTACCGTTTTAGGGGTAGAGGGTGGAAAGGATCCGGAGTCCTGCGGATACATTTTATGAAATTGGGACCACTTCTCCAATGCCATAGATACTATTGTCGGGACAAGTGGTCGGTTAAATGTTGGGTGGAGAGCTGCCAATAAAAGGGTTTTTAAGCTACTAACAGGGGATAACGTTGTTTCAATGTGTACCCACTGTTTAGAATAGTTATCCACCCACCATTCCCTTAGTTGGGATATCTGCGAGGCCAAAAAGTACTCGTAAATATTCGGGAGGCCCAGTCCACCCCGAGACTTAGCTCTCTGCATTATTGTAGTTGCTATTCTGGGTCTGTGCCGTTTCCAAATCAGCGCATTAATTAGCTGAGTACACTTCTTAAAAAAACTAATTGCAGGAGTAATAGGCAGTGTCTTAAATATATATAGGAGTTTAGGAAGGGTAAACATCTGAAAAGATGCAATGCGACCTACCCAAGACATCTCATATTTAGCTAAATTATCAAGGTCCTTCTCTAAAACCCCTAGGAGTAGGACATAGTTTGCAGCGTATAACTTCTTGAATGACGCTGTCAACTTTATCCCCAGATAGTCAATCTGGCTATCTTGCCAGTCTAAGTCAAAGGTATCTTTGAGCATCTTCATCTGGGTAGGAGAAATATTTATTGGAAGGGCCTGTGATTTAACGGCATTTAGTTTATAAAAGGAGAGATCTCCAAATCGAGATATGATATCTATAGCAGCTGTAAGGGATGTTTGGGGATTTGACAACGTCAAAATAATGTAATCTCTATATAAGCTAACCTTGTGTTCTATATCCCCTATACTAATTTCTTCTATCTCCGGACACTGACGTAGGGCTTGGGTTAGCGGCTCTATGGTCAAAATAAATATCAAAGGAGACAAGGGGCAACCCTGGCAGGTACCATTAGTTGTATCAAAAGGATCCGAAAGCGCCCCATTAACCCACACTCTAGTGCTTGGTTGGGTATAAAGTGCTCTGATAGCCGCCAGGATGGCCCCAGAAAATCCCATCCTTGATAAGACCGAGAAGGCGAACTGCCAATTAATACGGTCGAACGCCTTCTCGGCATCCAAAGTGACCAAAAGGGCGTGGATTTTCAATCTCTGGACATAATACAAAATATTTAATGTCCGCCTAGCATTATCCTGTAATTGCCTACCTCTTACGAATCCCACTTAGTCTATATGGGTAAGGGTTGTGATATAAGGAGCTAGACGATTCGCCCAAATTTTTGCATATATTTTTGCATCGGTATTTAACAGCGAAATCGGACGATAGCTCCTTACATCATCTGAAGGGGGATCAGTTTTCAGGTATGGTGACTATCATTTCCTCCAACATCTCTTTTGGAGGACAACTGGTATTCACCATTTATAGAAAAATTTGACATAAATAAGGAGAGAGTTCCTTTTGAAATACCCTATAATATGCATTTGAGAACTCATCTGGTCCTGGAGCTTTATTATTGGGTAATTTCACAATAACCTCAAGAATTTCTTGCTCTGTCACAGGGGAGTTTAATTTTCCTAGTTGGGCCTCAGTGAGATTCGGGAGGTCAAGGGAGGCTAAAAACTGATCTATGGCTGCCGATGTTAAAGTAGGTTTATCCAACGGCGATTCTAAGTTATAGAGGGCTCCATAAAAGCTTTGAAAGGAGTTTGCAATTCCTTGTGGATCTACGATCTTTTTATCCGCCGATTTCGACGTAATAAAAGGAATCTTAGCTTTAACAGTTCTCTCCTTCGATCTCCGGGCCAACAGTTTCCCTGACTTATTATCCTGTGCATAATATGATGCACGAATCGTTTTTAAATCTTTCTCATATTTATAAAGAAGGTGCTCTTTTACTTGAAGGCGGAGGTTTTGCAATTGGATTCCTATAGTGGCAGAGGGGTTAATTTTATTGCTAGATTCTAATGACTTAATCTGTGTAGTCAAAGCGGTTATCCGCTCCTCTCTATCCTTCTTTGCTCTACATCCAACTTTAATGAACAAACCTCGCATAAATGCCTTATGAGCATTCCAGAGGGAGAAGGGATTAGACACAGATCCATCATTAGTGCAAAAAAATTATTTTAAACCCTCTTGCAAGATTGATTTATATTTGGAGTGCTCCAATAGGAATGTGTTATTACGCCATGGAGAATAGGGGGGTCTATTAATGGTTTCGCCAATTGTCAGAGTAACAGGCGCATGGTCAGACCATGTGATCATTTCTATGGTGGAATACATGGCCTTACATAACAAGTGTCGGTCAACTAAAAAAAAAATCTATCCTAGAATATGTTTGATGAGCATTTGAAAAGAAAGAATAATCTTTTTCTCTATCATGGTGAAACCTCCACACATCATAAAGGTCTTCTCTCAGTAAGAGGGAGTTGAGGCTCTGGGGGTGAGTTCCAGCTTTAGATGACGAATCCATAACTGGATCCAAGATGGAATTAAAATCTCCCCCCCAGAGGATCAAACCCCTCCTAACAGCATTCACCTTAGTCATTAATTTGCGTATGAAATGTAACTGATGCTTATTCGGAGCGTATACAAATACCATAGTATAGATCACATTATTTATAGACGCTATTATAATAATATATCGACCATTATGATCTATTATAGACTCAAGCAGCTGAAACACAACCGAGTCTTTGATTGCCACCATCACTCCCCTCAGTTTTTTTGTATAGTGGGAATGCAAAATGTAAGGAAAGTGAATATTTTTAGGTCTATAGGCATCCTCTTTCAGCAGATGTGTCTCAGTTGCACAGATAATATCCCCCTTCAAGGCTTTTGCTTCCCTCCACAGCATGAACCTCTTGAACGGACTGTTAAGGCCCTTCGTATTTACTATGACAATTTTAAGAACCATAAGAAAAAAGAAGGGTCCATGCTGTGGAGGGCCCGCTCCCCAATAGGGGCCAAGCATTCCCGACAATATCTCTCCGTGACATTAAGGCCTGTTGACAATCTATCTTATCAGTGCACTGCCAAACAGAACATACATAACAAACAAATATGCATTAAAAAACAAAGAAATATGAAGAGATTAGCTTAAGACAAACAGTGAGTTGGCATATACAGGGAGTGCAGAATTATTAGGCAAGTTGTATTTTTGAGGATTAATTTTATTATTGAACAACAACCATGTTCTCAATGAACCCAAAAAACTCATTAATATCAAAGCTGAATATTTTTGGAAGTAGTTTTTAGTTTGTTTTTAGTTTTAGCTATTTTAGGGGGATATCTGTGTGTGCAGGTGACTATTACTGTACATAATTATTAGGCAACTTGCGCAAATTGCGTGCAGCAGCAACCACATCCTCCCAGACACTGTTCAGAGAGGTGTACTGTTTTCCCTCCTTGTAAATCTCACATTTGATGATGGACCACAGGTTCTCAATGGGGTTCAGATCAGGTGAACAAGGAGGCCATGTCATTAGTTTTTCTTCTTTTATACCCTTTCTTGCCAGCCACGTTGTGGAGTACTTGGACGCGTGTGATGGAGCATTGTCCTGCATGAAAATCATGTTTTTCTTACCTTGCAGACTTCTTCCTGTACCACTGCTTGAAGAAGGTGTCTTCCAGAAACTGGCAGTAGGACTGGGAGTTGAGCTTGACTCCATCCTCAACCCTAAAAAGGCCCCACAAGCTCATCTTTGATGATACCAGCCCAAACCAGTACTCCACCTCCACCTTGCTGGCGTCTGAGTCGGACTGGAGCTCTCTGCCCTTTACCAATCCAGCCATCTGGCCCATCAAGACTCACTCTCATTTCATCAGTCCATAAAACCTTAGAAAAATCAGTCTTGAGATATTTCTTGGCCCAGTCTTGACGTTTCAGCTTGTGTGTCTTGTTCAGTGGTGGTCGTCTTTCAGCCTTTCTTACCTTGGCCATGTCTCTGAGTATTGCACACCTTGTGCTTTTGGGCACTCCAGTGATGTTGCAGCTCTGAAATATGGCCAAACTGGTGGCAAGTGGCATCTTGGCAGCTGCACGCTTGACTTTTCTCAGTTCATGGGCAGTTATTTTGCGCCTTGGTTTTTCCACACGCTTCTTGCGACCCTGTTGACTATTTTGAATGAAACGCTTGATTGTTCGATGATCACGCTTCAGAAGCTTTGCAATTTTAAGAGTGCTGCATCCCTCTGCAAGATATCTCACTATTTTTGACTTTTCTGAGCCTGTCAAGTCCTTCTTTTGACCCATTTTGCCAAAGGAAAGGAAGTTGCTTAATAATTATGCACACCTGATATAGGGTGTTGATGTCATTAGACCACACCCCTTCTCATTACAGAGATGCACATCACCTAATATGCTTAATTGGTAGTAGGCTTTCGAGCCTATACAGCTTGGAGTAAGACAACATGCATAAAGAGGATGATGTGGTCAAAATACTCATTTGCCTAATAATTCTGCACGTAGTGTAATGCCGATAATCATTCGGTAGGGCATATACTTCGGCTCTTGGCCGGGAAGGGCTGCTCAGCGCTACCATAGCAAACACTACCCCAATGGCTCCCATAACCCCCGTCAGCGACGGGACCTCCTCCCCTAAGTCGCTAATTGCCAACCAGAGTCCAGGGGGGTAGGCGAACTTTGGCCATGTCCGGGATTTCCATCTTAATATTCCAAGAGTCCAACAGCTGCTTCCCGGATTCTAGAGAAGTTATAACATGAACGGCCCCTTGGTGATGGATCAGGATTTTAGTCGGGAACCCCCATCTATAAGGGATGTTGTTACATCGCAAAACAGTAGTAAACGCACTAAGCAAACACTGTTGGTGCAGAGTAAGAGCAGACAAGTCCGCAAAAACCTTAATCTGGCAGTACGGAGACGGCAGAGTGCCTAGTTTTCTAGACGCTGCCAAAAATGCTTCCTTAATATGAAAAAAATGGACCCGCACCAGAACATCTCTAGGTGATGAACTAGGGAGATGCTTTGGTCTCATCACCCTATGCGCTCTATCCAGAGTGAGATCATGTGGAGAGAGTTCTGGAATCAGGGCTTTCATTAGGCTCTGTAGGTAAGGGGTCAGATCTTTCGATGCAATTTCCTCAGGGACCCCCCGGAATTTGAGATTGTTCCGACGTGATCTGTCCTCTAGATCGACCACCTTTACCTTGAGCCGATCTATTTCTTCTAACAAATCATTGTGGGCATCTTTAAGCTGGTTATAGGAGACCGCATAGTCCCCCATCTTAGATTCAATGAAATCCACCCTATTCTCCACTTCTGCCACCTCAGTCTGAAGCGGTCGGACCAAGGAGGTTAGGTCTTTATGGATAGACTTGCTAAAGAGGACTAGCATGTCCTTCAATAAGTTACTCGATGCAGGCTGATCGTTGGTAGGG
Organism: Bufo gargarizans; assembly: GCF_014858855.1. Taxonomy (NCBI): domain Eukaryota; kingdom Metazoa; phylum Chordata; class Amphibia; order Anura; family Bufonidae; genus Bufo; species Bufo gargarizans. The sequence continues at coordinate 72,051,631 of NC_058085.1, read as the reverse complement.
ATCGCCTGAATAGCTAGGGTAGTATGGTCGCTCACTTCAGTCATCGGAGTTTCCCCACCTTGTTGTAATACCGGCCGCGTCTGTCCCGCTGCAGGCGAGTTCAAATATGGAGTCGGAGGAGTAGGCTCTCCGCCCTAGGACCGCGGGTTTCTCCGGGCCTCTCACACCCGGTCTGAGGACCTGCTAATACAGGTGGGAGTGTATCCGACGAACCATTCGGTGAGTTTACCACCATGTCACATCGGGAGCTGTTCCAGACTTCTTCAGCTTCAGGGCCTCGCTGGCAGGGTAGCGGAGATGTTGGAGTGTCTCCAGGAGGACTTTCTTTCCCCAGGAAAGAGTCCAGCTTCCCCAGTTTTTTCGCGGACCTCGTACCTCTAGTCATTCTCCGGGCCGATCACAACCTCTCAGCCGTAACAAAGGCTCAGTTACGGAGTCTATTATCCCGCTGTTGCTGGAGTAGCTGGAGCAGCGCTGGAGCTCTCACCTCACGCAGCCATCTTACTCGGCCAGCAAGCCACGCCCATATTTACAGCTTTCTAAAAATGTATTTTAATACATATAAGTAGATTGGTTCTCCCAAAGAAGCAGAAGTGGTAATAGGCAGATTAACTCATTTTTAAAAGGATCCCTACTGGACTGCAGTGTGGATATGTAATATATATAATAAGCAACCAGCAGGAAAAGTATGTGAGGGTAGATACGTGCCACTGATATTGTGATTCTAAGTAGTATAACTCCCATTGTGGTGCTGGAGTGTGAAGATGATGGGAGCAATTTGGCACAGATCAAGTTTTACCCTCCCTAGGATTTCACCTGGTATTGACTAGTGTTGAATATTCTAATCACACATTTTTATAGAAAATATTGTCACTTCGAGAATTTGTGAATATCTAGATTATAGTGCTATCTCTTCGTAGTCGCAAATATTCTAGATTTTTTTCATCAGTACCCATGATCCCTCACTGCTTCTTGCTTGTGGGCCAATGAGAAGGCTGCAATATCTTTGACTTTAGAAGTAGTGTTAATCTCAAATTTTCGTATCGCAAATTTTTCTTTAGAATTTTTATTGCAAATTTTCTGATTTTCTCATTTAAAAAAAATGACGGGAGATCACGAATTCTCAAATTTGTGAATATATGATGAATATTTGCCCAAATATTAGCGAAATATGGCAAATTCAAATATTGCCCCTGCCGCTCATCACTGGTTTTGTGTCACCGCCAGTTCTGTGAGAAGGTCTGGCAAACGTTCTTCTCTACCTCTTGTATGATGTTCTTTGTTTTGGTTTCTTTCTCCTTTCCTTCTGCCAGGTGTCACTTATTTCGACTAATCATCTTTCTTTATATTCCCTCCCATACTGCCTCACTTTGTGGTTTATACTACTTCCTGGATGAAGTGTTCACTGCTGGAGGCTGCTTCTGCTGTTTGTTCAGATAAGTCTTTTACTTTATTGTGTTTCCTTGCTGGCTTGATTCTAGGTGACCCTGACTCCGTCCGTATTAAGTGCAGGGAGCCGGTGGTCGTGTCCCCTCACTATTATATGGTTTTCAGGTGTCACACAGTCTTAGGTACATGGGCATGCAATCATCTACCATACAGACCCTTGCATGTGCATAGCAGTCAAGTAGAGCTCTTAGGGTTTTATAGGGCTCACCTATAATAAGCTCCTTTGTTTGGGATCAAGCCAGTCGCTCGTTTATTTATATGTTCCAGCTATCTGCTAACTTTATCCGTGCCATTTTGACTGGGAGTCCATGTGGGGCTCCCGGGGAATTAAAAGGAGGCCAGCAAGCACTTTTGGTGGGTGATGTGTTCATCTGCTGAAAAGCTGGAGTTTTGAATTTGCGGAACTCTCTAACAGAAAAACCATTTCCAGAAAACTGTACAGCTACTGAGTGAGATACAAACTGCGTTGGTTTTTATATTTACAAAGATTGTTTTGTTGTTTCATGGACTTTGTTTTGCTGCTGAAAAAAGCTGCCGTATAATTTTCTGTGTATAAACCCTGCACTGTTACATGAAAACTGGCTTGTGGACTACATGTCACATTATGGTAGAGGATGCAGGCAACAGTTGCTAGTGGCAATGGCAGGGAAGTTTGTTTGTCTTAACCTTATCTATGTCCTGGATAAAGCCTGCTGCTATCCTGCAAAAGCAAACAAGTGCAGCAACTGATGCAGAATAATCTGCAGCAATAACAGGTGACTGTTGGACAGCAGGAAACTAACCGTTTATTCATGGAACAAGGTTGCATTGCTGAAATAGTCTGTTACCAGGGGCGTAACCACCATAGCGGCAGACCATGCGACTGCTATGGGGCCCAGCAGGGATGTGCACAGACATTTTGAAGGGCAGGGGCTTAAAGAGGACCTTTCACTAGTTTAAAAAGTAAAAACTAACTATATCAGTGGGCAGAGCGGCGCTCAGGGGCCCCCCTGCACTTACTAGTATGTCTGGGTGCCGCTCCGTTCGCCCGGTATAGGCTCCGGTGTCTGCAGCTCCTTCTTTTGTACTGGGCGGAGTTTTTGTATTAGGGTTGTCCCTTGCTGCAGCGCTGGCCAATTGCAGAGCACAGGCTATGCCTGGGACTCCCAGGCTATGAGCTGTGCGCTACGATTGGCCAGCGCTGCAGAAAGGGACAACCCTAATACAAAAACTCCGCCCAGTACAACAGAGGGAGCTGCAGACACCGGAGCCTATACCGGGCGAACGGAGCGGCGCCCAGACATACTAGTAAGTGCAGACGGACCCCTGTGCGCCGCTCTGCCCACTGATATAGTTAGTTTCTACTTTTTAAACTAGAGAAAGGTCCTCTTTAAGCCCCTGCCCTTCAAAATGTCTGTGCACATCCCTGCTGGGCCCCATAGCAGTCGCATGGTCTGCCGCTATGGTGGTTACGCCCCTGGTAACAGACTATTTCAGCAATGCAACCTTGTTCCATGAATAAACGGTTAGTTTCCTGCTGTCCAACAGTCACCTGTTATTGCTGCAGATTATTCTGCATCAGTTGCTGCACTTGTTTGCTTTTGCAGGATAGCAGCAGGCTTTATCCAGGACATAGATAAGGTTAAGACAAACAAACTTCCCTGCCATTGCCACTAGCAACTGTTGCCTGCATCCTCTACCATAATGTGACATGTAGTCCACAAGCCAGTTTTCATGTAACAGTGCAGGGTTTATACACAGAAAATTATACGGCAGCTTTTTTCAGCAGCAAAACAAAGTCCTCTTTAAGTAAAAATAAAGGGCACTTGTCATAATTTCAAAAAATGTTTTTACCACGAAGCTTACTTTTCTAGAAGTCCTACCTTGTTCTCCATTAATTTTTTTATACTGTAATTGTAAACACGACAGAATCCACAAATATTACTTTTTTTGTTTCACCATACATATTATGGTAAAATGATGTCATTACAAGACTCTACAGACTCTAAAAAGCAAAGAGACAAAGCACTACAACCCCCAGTATGGAAAGGGACAACGCACTACAACCACAAGGTTGCAAAGGGACAAAGCACTAGAACTATTGTTCCTTTGCCTACTTGTTTTGTTCCTAGACTTTCAATTATATACAATATATTACCAGGGCGGGCACTGAGGGCAGACATGCACTAAAGGAACTTAGGCAGCAGATGGAGTCACACAGGTCGGCGCTTGCTCTCCTGCATTAATCCCGCTGGGGGGGTCACGTGACAGAGCAGACATCACGAATGTCCTCTATCCAGGCAGCCCCTGCGCTAGCCTTAAAGGACCCTGTCACCCTGGCCCTGCACTGGTGAGTGGGCGGACTAGTGAATAAATTGTATCGGTGAATAAATTATGCTGCCACCGGCGGGATGGGGGGGCGCATGCGGACTCGCGACGCGATTGTAGTGGGTCGGCTTGGGCAGGGCCGTCTTTAAAAGTGATTGTACCCTGGGCAAGAATTTACTTGGGCCCCCTGGATCCTGCCTTTCCACACCCTAGCAGTCAATCAGGCCCTCCACCACTATATATAATATAGCTTACAGTGAATTACTGTAAATACAGCACCCCACAGTATTCAATACATAGTATAATACCCCAAGTATAGCAGTATAGCATCCTATAGCATACAGTATACAGTACCCCACAGTATACAGTAGAGCAGTATAGCACTCCACAATATACAGCACCCCATAATATACAGTAGAGAGTCCTTTCTTTCACATCTCTCACTCCCTCACAGTTCGCTCTGGAGTGTCGGTACATTAAAGGGGCAGGGGCTCAAGTTCCCTTTGAGCCCTATGTGTGCACTTCCCTGGGGCCCAGGGTAAAAGGAGGATCAGTCTTAGTTGGGATTATCTCATTTTCTACTGGGGGTCAAAACTTGGTCAACACTCTACCCTCTAAAGTAACAACTTTTAGAAAATGAGGCAGTGGAAAAATTGAAAGGGGTTTAGGTGGAAACCTTTCTGTCCTGTGTGGGGGGCCTGGTTTGATACTTGCTATGGGGCCCTTACTTCTATATATACACCAGTGTCTGTTACTGCTCACCCAGCGGGAATGGACAGGAAGTCTCCAGTGGCTTTAAAGGTCCATTCACACGTCCGCAAGTTGGGTCCGGATCTGGTCCGCATTTTTGCGGAACGGGTGCGGACACATTCATTTTCAATGGGGCCGGAACGCATCCGCACTTCCGGATTCGCAATTCTGTTCCTGAAAAAGATAGAACATGTCCTATTCTTGTCCGCAACTGCGGACAAAAAAAGGCATTTACTATTATAGTGCCGGCGATGTGTGGTCTGCGAAATGCTGGTCCGTGTTTTGCGTATCGCAGAACACATAGGGAGGTGTAAATGGACCCTTAATGTAAGGAGGTCTGTGCAAAGTGCCTTATAAAAGATGTCGTTAAGGCCCATCTTGCAAATCACGAAGAGGGACAATATGTTCGACGTGCATCATGGCAGTTTTTTTTATACAAGACCACACCTCTAACTGCACCCAAAGCATACTTGCTGACTTTGTCACAACAGCAGCAGCTGAGGATCGGTTAAGTGAGTAGAAGTTCCTTCATTTTTTTCAGTATGTGGAGCCTCTGAGACAATTTTTTATTTTCTTGCACTTGAATATCCATTTAAATATTAGCACATAAATCATCAGATTACAGATATTTAACTTTTTAGTGACAAGCCTGTTTTGGGCCTTACTGAACAAGAGTTTTTCTTCCTTTTTTCATCATCGCGTTCCAAGAGCTATTACTTTTTATTTTTCCGTCTATATAGCTTTATGAGGGCTTGTTTTTTGCGGGACAAGTTGTAGATTTTATTGCACCATTTTGGGGTACACATAACTTTCTGATTAACTTTTATTAACTCTTTCTGGGAGGGAGATGGGAAATACAGCAATACTGCCAATGCGTTTTTACGTTATAAATTTTACGGCGTTAATTTTTCAGTATAAATAACATAATATCTTTTTTCTCTGGGTCAGTATGATTACAGTGATACCAAATACATATAGGTTTTTTTACGTTTTACTACTTTTTTGCAATAAAACCCATTTTTTTTAAAGAAAAAAATGATTTTGCTTTGCTGCTTCCCAAGACCCATAACTTTTTTATTTTTCCTTCTATGGAGATGTGTGAGGGCTTGATTTTTGAGGGACGACTTATATTTTTCGTTGGTATCATTCTGGAGTAAATTGCGCTTTTTGATCGCTTGTTATTACCTTTTTTCGGTGGCAACTAAGAATAAATTAGCAATTCTGTCTTTTTTCTTTTTCTTTTACAGCGTACACCGTAGGGGATAATTTATGTGACATTTATGTTGGCCGGGTCATTACAGATGCGGCAATACCAAACATATTTTTGAGATTTTTTTTTTGCAATGTTTTTTCATTGAAAAGCATATTTTCAATGGGAAAAAAGCTGATTTTTTTATTTAATATTTTTATTTTTTTTACCACTTAATAGCCCCACTAGGGGACTATAACAGACAGCTGGAAATTACTAAAAACTGGTCTGGGGCCTAAATCAGATCCCTGCCATCCTTCACACACATCTGCACCCCGCGATCGCATTTGCGGGGTGCCGATGGGAGACAGAGGGAGGTCCGGGCCATTAGAGCAGGGCCGCGGCTCTCATATAAGAGTCAGGTCCCCGCTCCCCGCTGCACGGGGGACCATTGTAGCGCTTAGACTTGGCCGCAGTAAAAAAGCGGTGGCCCAGCCTAAGGCCCCTTAGTCACCAAAACACGTATGGGTGGTCACTAAGGGGTTAAGGTCCAAATTGCACAAAATAATGAAGCTCTGGTCTAATATACAGGTAGAAACCATATAGATAGTTTAGTAAGGAGCAATTTAGTAAATTTACTAATACTAGATGTTTGAGCTCCTGCACTTAGGGGCACATTTATTAAGTCCAGCGTTTTAGACTGCAGTTTTAGACCCATAGCTGACGGTGGTCCAACAGAAGGTATAAAAAGGCTCAGGGAGGTAAGGTCGTGGATAACGGCACAACTAATTGTTGTGCTGCCACCTGCGTCTGAAATATTCCTGATATAGGTGTATTTTAGAATAGTAAATGACCCCCTTAATGCGCAAGTGGCTCCAGCCAGAAACTCTGAGTCCCTCTGACATGGTGGACCGAATCGTGTTGGATTGTAGACTGCCACAAGCTATATATCGCTGAGTTGCTCAAGGGGAGCCCAAAACATGAGACTAGCTGGTATCACTTGTGGAACATTATGCCACTACTGAGGATTGCCTTGGTGCAGAATCTAAGCCACAGCAAATTGTGTGACATACTCAAGTCTCTGTTACTCCGAGGAGAAACACTGAGGAATCTGGGAAAATGTCGCCATTGTCCAGAACCGCTGGGGCATATTGCTGCACATTGCCCTCTTGAGCGAGAACCAATGGAATATGGAGAAACTCGCAGACGTTCTCTGTATGCATGTCCTGCCTGCAGTGCTGTGCCCTTGCAAGAAGAGGATCCCTATACCTGTCAGGTCACCTTGAGTGTAGTCCTTGTCTCTGCACTATTGGATTCTGGAAGCCTAGTTACCCTGCTCCATGTGTTGGTTGCCCTTGAAAAGCGATTGAGGGAGGTGGGTATCCATGGAGCAGGACTGGTGAAAGGATTTTTGCCAACACAAGCAAAGCTACATTTTGGCGCCTCCCCCCCGCGCGCCGCTAACCTGGCCCTGGTCCTGGTCCCGTCTGCGGCAGCTGGCTTCTCCTCTGTGTGGTCCTGGTATGTTCGCTCTGCATCAGACAATTGCTGGTTTGAGGACTGTATTTTTCACCCTAAAAGACGCACCGGCCCATAAGACGCACCTAGGTTTTAGAGGAGGATAATACACCTCAGGTCAGACCAGCAATCAGAACCCCAATGTTAATCAGACCTCAGCTCACAGCCCCAATCAGACCCCCAATGTTAATTAGACCTCAGATCAGCCCCCCAATGCCTCAGATCAGCCCCCCATGTCAGCCATCAACCCCCCATGTCAGCCATCAGCCCCCCATGTCAGCCATCAGCCCCCCATGCCAGCCATCATGCCCCTCATGTCAGCCATCCTGCCCCCCATGTCAGCCATCATGCCCCCCATGTCAGCCATCATGCCCCCATGTCAACCATCATGCCCCCATGTCAGCCATCATGCCCCCCATGTCAGCCCTCATGTCCCCATGTCAGCCATCAGCCCCCATGTCACATTTCTCCCCCTCCATGTCACATTTTTCCCCCTCCATGTCACATTTCTCCCTCTCCATGTCACATTTCTCCCCCTCCATGTCAAATCACCTATGTCACATTTCTCCCCCTCCATGGCACATCACCCCCTCCTTTTTACATCACCCCATGACCCCCTATTTGTCACATTTCTCTCTCCCCATGGCACATTTTTCCCCCTACATGGCACTGCCACTGACACAGACTACAGACAATCCCCCCCCCCCCCGTTAATGTTGTGTAAGTAAAGTAAGTTAATAAACATTATGGGCTCTGCTCTGTGTGCGTGTGCTCACCTACCACTCCAGTCACCAGTCTGGCTGTGTGTGAGCTCCCTCCAGTCCCTGCTGCCTGCCGCCACGGGCCGCGGAGCCACTCGCCATGCCCCCCTGACCCAGTGACTGACTGTGCTCACTCAAATACTGCTCTGTGAGTGAGAGCTGCAGCTGGGGCCGCACACATGACACACATGGCATGCACGCAGTGCAGGTTGGGGCGGGCGCCCAGCAGCACTGCGGCGCAAGAACTGTTCAGACTCGGAGTACTCGCAATGAATTTATTTATTTTAAAAAAAAGTTCATTTTTCCGCCCCCCCACCCCTTCTCTGCATTGGGTGCGCCCTACGGCAGCCGCTTGGTCTGCCTTATGGTAGCGCCGGGCCTGTCATGGAGACACCAACGAGTACCATGGTACTAGTGTTGAGCAAATCCAAGATAATGAATTGTAATTCGATCTGAATTTCAGGAAAAATTTGATTCTCCATAAATCTATATTTCCTGGCGCTTTGTGGTAACAAATCAATTTTACCTGAATGCGCTGATATGTGACTTCACCACGTCTTCGTGCTGGGCGGGTGCGGTGACGTCAACGCACACCCCAGTTGACCCGTTTTATGACTCTCAGATGTCACGATCAGTGTTGAATGCAGCATCTGAGGGATTAAATGACGGCGGGGGAGGGGGTGATCGCCATTTCCCATCATTGCATCAGCTCCATGTAATGGAATACAATTTGTTATGAAGTAATTCTTAACTAAACAAATTTCTTGATGAAATTTGGTAAAGCAGTCGAACTTCTGGTAACCATAGAGACTGGCTGTAGAACTTAAAGACACTTGTTGCATCCGTGAATTGTTGGACATGACTTTCCTTTATTTTGGGAACTGAGCCGTAATGGCAATGATATTTTTTCCATCCATCACTTGTGATGACCTAGAGTGGGCATGACCACCTCCTTCGTACCCCCCACTGTCTTGGTTGGTGATAGCTGTGTCATCTCTGATATTTGCATGTAATTTTCTGCAATGTGTTTATATGAATTTCCTTGCAAATGTAATGTTCAAGTGAAATGTGAAATGTGCCTGGGTCACCAGCAGGTGGCAGTAACATCAGTAAAGTTAGTGTTTCTGGAGAGGAACCTCCTAGTTCCCTTCCAGCCCTATCTACAGAGGGAGTAGTTAGTTAGTTAGCTGAAGCTAGAGCTTGAGGTTCTCAAAGCCAGGACAAGAAGTTCCTAGGATTAAAGTGAGAGGACAGACTACAGACAGCTAAGTAAAGTTCCAGCAGAAGAGGAAAAGTTCCTATTTACTTCCGCTAGCTTAGCAGAGCTGAGAAAGCTACAGCATAGCAGAGCTAAGATTCTTGAAAAAGTGTTTGCCTGCCAAAGTTAAGCCAATACCTGCTGATGTCCAAGATAAGGTTTGGAAACTGTCTGGATTACCGTTTATGCCAAGTAAAGCAGTGTTCAATGTTAGTACAAGTCTGGACTCCATTTATTCTACTTATTCATCACCCAAGTTCAACTACACTTTTTGCACTGCTTCGGACTACTTCACGTCCGGGTTCCGAGGATATCCAGGTTGGAGCACCGTGACATGTGTATACACCATCTACAGAGACATTGTAGGCCACTCTACACCACTCTGTCAATCTTACCCTGGGTACCAACACTACCATCTACAAAGTGGACTCCATGACCTCATTACTTAACTGCAACTGGCGTCACGATTACTTGCTCTAAAAGAGGGATATATTTTGTAGAAACCTCCTAAGGGGCAAGGGATACCCCAGACGCTTTGATAGTGGGTCCATTGCCTCGTGTTGCCTTACATGGTAATGTGCAACTTAATGCTGTAGGGATGACCACAGAGGTAACAGACAACTAGCAGTTCCAGCAGGAGAGGAGACTGAGACATATCCTCCTGAGCAGAATCTCCCTGGCATGGAGGTGTCACGGAAGAAATATGGTATTGCTCAGCTGTGGGACCCAACCCTGAAAAGTACATTTGAATATGTGACTGTGTTAAATGGGGTTCCTCAGGACCCTAATGCTGACCAATATTTTCCACATTTTGCTGTCAATAATGATTTACTCTATCGTGTCACTAAGGTACAGGGTGAATAGTTGAGCAAAACAGGCCTACATAAAGAAATACTTACTGACCAAGGCACACTATTTATGTTAAAAGTCATGAAACAGTTGTGTAAACTGTTGAAGCTCAAGCAAATGAGAACTTCTGTCTATCATCCCCAAACAGATGGCTTTGTAGAAAGGTTTAACAAGACGTTAAATGGGAAGTTATAAAAACAGGATGTTATAAAAAGTGGTGGAAAAAGATGTTCGTCCCTGGGACTATTACCCTACCTGTTATTTGGTATCTGAGAAGTCCTTCAATCCTCCACTGGGTTTTCTCCATTTGAGTTACTATATGGGAAACACCCCAGGGACTGCTGGATGTTGTAGGCATGAAGTACACCACATAAAAGTGTAATAGGACATGTGGTCCAAATGCAGGACAAAATAACTACTGTCATACCAATTGTCAAAGAATAAATGGAAGAAGCCTAGAGCTGAATTTATATTTTAGGGCAGGAAATTTAACCCTGGTGATCGGGAATTAATACTGGTGCCCACAGTTGAAAGCTAGTTCTTGGCAAAGTGGCGAGCTCCTTTTGAAATGGTTTAAAAGGTTAATGCCGCAAATTTTAAGATGCATCAGTCTAGCAAAAGAAAGCCAATACAGCTTTATAATAGGGTGTAAGCGAATTTGAGTGGCTCCACGAATACGTGAGATAGATGGGTTCTGCTATCAAAAAATGATTCCCCTTATCATCAAAATAAATTGGATTAATAGTATAGATAGGCACAACCGAATATCTGGGTCATTTGGAAACACAGTTATTTATTACACACCTAATACAATATAAAATATAATATACAAAATCTATCTCTGGTACATATATCCTGTGGACAATTAAAAATGGATATTAGTGCTGTAACTTAATATATAGCAGAGGCCGACCTCCATAAAATCTCCATAAAATATAATAATCACATTGGTGGATAACAAATGCAATAGAATGAAATGGAATATACGTGGGTGAAAAATATAGGTATAGTATATTAGATCTTGTTGTTCATCCTTCCAGAGAAAATGATGAGTGAATCATATGATTTGAGTCCTAACACTGACACGTTCAGAGTGTTCACCCAGAGTCCATGTAATAAAGGGTGATCTATGTGCTGTCACTGATCAACTCTATATTTGTCCCAAATGTTTGCAAAATGTTCTTTCAAAGTATCGGCATAAATCAGGGTACTCACGGTTATTGTAACCAAACTGCGGACAAAGTTTTGCGCTGTGTGGCGTCCCACCTGTATTCAGCGTGATCGTCGTTACTTGCGCAGTAAATCTCGTGAGTTATCAGGAGAACTGGAGTGTTCACCCTGTTAGTCTTGCCGGCTTTCAATCCCGGGGTATATAGATCCGTGGACAGCTGTTACTTGTAGCTTATCAAGCTTATAAGGAAAAGTTCTGTAGACAGGATCCTGTTTGTTGCTTCAATTGTGCATATTTGTACTTTTCTTCAAAGAAACACTTGGGTACTTTGTAAATAATTTGTTCAAACCAAACGCGTTTCGGAGTATATATAGTTTCTTACTCCTTCTTCAGTGGTAACTCAACTATGGACAGACGTACCCTTATATACCTTATCTTTAATTGAAGTGCAGGTCATCTTAAATATATGGAACTGGATTGTTGTATCAAACAACTCACTCACTCTTCATTTGCTTCACACAGAAAATATCATATGCAAAGAAAATCACAACACATATTTGGGGACATTTTCGCACAAAAAACGCATGTGATTTAGCATTGCGATTTTGATGTATTTTCAATGTGTTTTTTGGTCCCACATGCATTTTCTGTTTCTTTGTTTCCAGAAACACAAAAGCATCCTATTCTATATATAAAATATTCATATTTTCTCATTGCTGCTGACAGGTATTTAACAAAATGTAATTTTGCAATTAAGTACATACAGATCTGGGATCAGACATATATATTGGTATAATACCTACTACTATATGTGCAATGCAGTGGTAGGTTCCTCCTGCTTGCAATTTGTATTGTCTTATATCCAAAATCTGTATTCAACTTATCAAAATACATCTATCAAGTCAGCCTTCTTTCCAATAATGGACATAATCAAGAATATAATCAAGGATTGTGTGGCTTAGACAGCACACCACCCCACCACAAGCCAAGAAACCGACAAAAAACACAGCAGTCCCCAACACGCACGCAGAGGTCAATTACGCCCAACCGACAACAATACAATCTCAGATACAGACATTACAATCAAACACAGAGACAGAGATACGACTCATACAACCATATAGCACATACACCAGGACCAAGGCACCATTCACCACAGAGGGAACAGCACAGGACATACACACAAGACCAAAACAGAAGAAAATACGCAGAGGAGGTAGAACCAAGAACAAATCATCACAGACACCAATAGTCAACCAAGATATAGTAGTTAATCTCAGCACAACCAATCTAACTCAGGCTCAAATCACTTTATTAAATAAAGGTTTAAAATATGCACCAACCAATAAGCTAAATAAATGTGATATTTATGTTGGTATTAAAAAGTTCCTTAGGAAACTTTGCTTAAAAAAATACTTCATGAAAAATCCTATCACTACACAAGAATTAATCAAGGCACCAGGTAATTATCAAAACACGGAATTAAGGGTAAAATCGACCAAATATCCCAGACAAGAATTGAGCCAGGAACTAATAACATTTAGGAAGTGTGTCGAACATGATATATGACAACTAAAAGAGGGGAATTCCAGACTAAATAATTTAAAAAAGGTCCAAATACAGGCGATTAAACAATTACAGGAACAAGAACAGATAGTTATCCGCCCGGCAGATAAAGGCGGAGCCATAGTAGTACAGGATCTTTTGAACTATAACCAAGAATGCCTAAAGCAACTGGAAAGCAATGATCTATGTAAAACCAAAATGTGACCCGACACTGAAATACCAACAAGATTTGATTACATTGTGCGATAAAGGATTAACACAGGGACTATTAACAGAACAAGAATACAAATTCATAACTACAACAGAACAAAGACTCCCTGTGTTTTATTGCATTCCTAAATTACACAAAGACCCAATTAACCCCCCTGGGCGCCCCCTAGTGTCAGGTATAGGATCCCTCACTACCAATCTGTCTAACTATGTAGACAGATTATTACAACCAATAGTGCAAAAAAACAAATTCCTATATTAGGGACACAACCCAGATCATTAGTATATTGGAAAATGTTAAATATGATCCTAACTGGACCATTGGTACTCTTGATGTACAGTCTCTGTACACAATTATCAACCATCAACAAGGTATAGCAGCTATGAAAATACAATTATTAAGTGACGGTAATATCCCTGTAAAACAGATTGACTTCTTGGAAGACAGTGTCAGCTTCATATTGACACATAATTATTTTTATTTCAAAGGGGATTTTTATTTGCAAGTGCAGGGGACTGCCATGGGCACCAGGTTTGCCCCCAGCTATGCAAATCTGTTTATGGCAGATTAGGAGAGACAGCTGATTGTGCCTAGGCTGGGGTCATACCTGGTGCTCTGGCATCGTAATATAGACAACGTCATATTTATTTGGAAAAATGACAGAACAGGTTTTTGGAAGAGATAAATCTCAATGAGTTGAACCTAAGATTTACATCAACCTTATCTAAGACAAATATAGAATATTTAGACTAACAAATCACAGTGGAAAGTGATAGCTTAATATGCAACACTTTCCATAAACCTGTCTCCAAAAACAGCTACATTAGGTACACCAGCTGTCACTTACCAAGAAGGCTGATAAATGTACTATTGGGACAGTTCCGAAGACTAAAGAGAAACCGCACCAGAGATAACAAATTTGAGGAAGATGCCAGTAAATTGAAGGAACAATTGATTCAAAAAGAATACCCACAAACAGTGGTTGATACAGCATTGAGTAAAGTCCAAAAGATGGATAGAAGCAGTTTTGTCAAACAAAGATAAAAAAATGGAAACCCAAACAGAGATGGACTGTAGATTGATTATACCATTTAACCCCCAATATAAGAAAATTCAACATATCTTAAAGAAACACTGGCATTTTATACAAAGAGACAAATGCATAGGACATTTGGTGCCAGTAAACCCTAGAGTGACATTCACTAAGGCCCCAAATATGGGCATTAAGGTGGCACCATGCATACTAAATAAACTAAAATCCGGGCCCTCAGTCCAAGAGTGGATAGGATTAAAGAGCTTTTATATATGTGGGGTTTGCAGCAACTGTTTTCAACCACTATGTTTCCTAAAAAAAACACTGTAATCATCTCAACCAGCAATGCATATATTCACAAAATCAGAGATTGTCTGACATGCAGCTCTATTAATGTAATATATATAATTACGTGCGCTTGTAATAAGCAATACGTGGGAAGAACTAAATGGTCTATAAAAAAAAGATTTTCGGAACATATTGCAAATATCAAAAAAGGGTAAGAAAATCACACATTGTCAAAACATTTTAAGGAACATCATAATGAAAACCCCACCGGACTCACCTATGCAGCCATTGATCAAGTAAATAGACATTGGAGAAGGGGAAACCATGTGTGTCGTATGTCACGTTTAGAATCTAGATGAATTTTTTTAACTTAACACACTTATACCACAGGGCCTAAACGCTGAAATGGAATTGTTTGGCTTCTTGCAAAAAACACATTGAAAACACATCAAAATCGCAATGCATTTTTTGCGCGAAAATGTCCCCAAATATGTGTTGTGATGTTCTGGATGACTATTTTGCTATTAAAATTTAAGTTTATGCATGCATCTGAGCATATGGTATTTTCTGTGTGAAGCAAATGAAGAGTGAGTTGTTTGATACAACAATCCAGTTCCATATATTTAAGGTGACTTGCACTTCAATTAAAGATAAGGTATATAAGGGTACGTCTGTCCATAGTTGAGTTACCACTGAAGAAGGAGTAAGAAACTATATATACTCCGAAACGCGTTTGGTTTGAACAAATTATTTACAAAGTACCCAGTGTTTCTTTGAAGAAAAGTACAGATATGCACAATTGAAGCTACAAACAGGATCCTGTCTACAGAACTTTTCCTTATAAGCTTGATAAGCTACAAGTAACAGCTGTCCACGAATCTATATACCCTGGGATTGAAAGCCGGCAAGACTAACAGGGTGAACACTCCAGTTCTCCTGATAACTCACGAGATTTACTGCGCAAGTAACGACGATCACGCTGAATACAGGTGGGACGCCACACAGCGCAAAACTTTGTCCGCAGTTTGGTTACAATAACCGTGAGTACCCTGATTTATGCCGATACTTTGAAAGAACATTTTGCAAACAATTGGGGCAAATATAGAGTTGATCAGTGACAGCACATAGATCACCCTTTATTACATGGACTCTGGGTGAACACTCTGAACGTGTCAGTGTTAGGACTCAAATCATATGATTCACTCGTCATTTTCTCTAGAAGGATGAACAACAAGATCTAATATACTATACCTATATTTTTCACCCACGTATATTCCATTTCATTCTATTGCATTTGTTATCCACCAATGTGATTATTACATTTTATGGAGATTTTATGGAGGTCGGCCTCTGCTATATATTTAGTTACAGCACTAATATCCATTTTTAATTGTCCATAGACATATGTACTAAGATGCGCACTTAACAAATCGGCACACACGCACGGACACCATGTACACAGGGCTTTTATTAGTATACATAGAAGACACACACATTGATATTTGAGAAGTGAAATGGAGTTTATTGGATTTACAGAAAGTGTGCTATAATTGTTTAAACAAAATTAGGCAGGTGCATAAATTTGGGCACTGTTGTCATTTTATTGATTCCAAAACCTTTAGAACTAATTATTGGAACTCAAATTGGCTTGGTAAGCTCAGTGACCGCTGACCTACATACAAAGGGGAATCCAATTATGAGAAAGAGTATTTAAGGGGGTCAATTGTAAGTTTTTGAGGAAATGGAAGACCACAGGCTCAGTTCAAGTTAAGGCTCGAAGTGGCAGACCAAGAAATATCTCGGATAGTCAGAAGCGACGGATGGTGAGAACAGTCAGAGTCAACCCACAGACCAGCACCATAGACCTACAACATCATCTTGCTGCAGATGGAGTCACTGTGCATCATTCAACCATTCGGCGCACTTTACACAAGGAGATGCTGTATGCGAGAGTGATGCAGAGGAAGCCTTTTCTCCTCCCACAGCACAAAAAGTGCCGCTTGAGGTGGGCTAAAGCACATTTGGACAAGCCAGCTTCATTTTGGAATAAGGTGCTGTGTACTGATGAAACTAAAATTGAGTTATTTGGCCATAACAAGGGACATTATGCATGGAGGAAAAATAACACAGCATTCCAAGAAAAACACCTGCTACCTACAGTAAAATATGGTGGTGGTTCCATCATGCTGTGGGGCTGTGTGGCCAGTGCAGGGACTGAGAATCTTGTCAAAGTTGAGGGACGCATGGATTCCACTCAGTATCAGCAGATTCTGGAGACCAATGTCCAGGAATCAGTGACAAAGCTAAAGCTGCGCTGGGGCTGGATCTTTCAACAAGACAACGACCCTAAACACTGCTCAAAATCCACTAAGGCATTTATGCAGAGGAACAAGTACAACGTTCTGGAATGGCCATCTCAGTCCCCAGACCTGAATATAATTGAAAATCTGTGGTGTGACTTAAAGAGAGCTGTCCATGCTCGGAAGCCATCAAACCTGAATGAACTAAAGATGTTTTGTAAAGAGGAGTGGTCCAAAATACCTCCAACCAGAATCCAGACTCTCATTGGAACCTAGAGGAAGTGTTTAGAGGCTGTAATTTCTGCAAAAGGAGGATCTACTAAATATTGATTTAATTTCTTTTTTGTGGTGCCCAAATGTATGCACCTGCCTAATTTTGTTTAAACAATTATAGCACACTTTCTGCAAATCCAATAAACTTCATTTCACTTATCAAATATCACTGTGTGTGTCTCCTATATGATATATTTAACTGACATTTTTTATCATAACAACCAACGATTTATACAGGAAAATCATGACGATTAACAAGGTTGCCCAAACTTTTGCATCCCACTGTATATGCGATAAGAGTATAGGAATGGGTTAAATAGGGTGGGATAATGCTCGCCTCGTTTCCTTAATAAAATCTATATTTTCCAGCACTAAAGCTAGGAAAATCTCCAATTTTATTACAGCACACGAGGCTCACATTATGCAAGTTCAAAGCTTGTTATATATCACATACTGGCCCAGATTCAAGAAGCACTTGCGCGGGAACAAGTGTGATTTGCGCCGCGCAAGTACTGATTTGCTCCTATGCAAATTTGCGGCTGATTCTGTAAACCAGTTAAGCCTGAAATGCGGCCATTTTCCCGCGCACGCAGCCTAGCTGTTCCTGCGCAATTTTGCGCGGGGTGTAAGTTGCGCCTTCATGGAATTCCCTCAGCGAATATGCAAATTAGGTACTGCCGATGATTCAGAAACATGCGCGTGTGATGCGCATCTTGCGCTGGAAGCGTGCAAGCTTTTTTCCCTGGGCAAACTTGCTCCTGTTAAAAGCAGGGGCAAGTTAGCAAAAGATGGCCAAATGTCATCTGAAGGAGCGTGCAACTTCAGCAGCACCTAGACAGACGATCTGAACAAGCAGAGCACCCACATTTTCGGGACCTCACATCTGTGCACCAACATGCCAGGGGCAGCTATGGTTCTTGATATTCTATTGACTGAGCCGACTCGTAGGAGGGCACGGGAGAGGATTTACAGAGGGCGCTACAACCTTTTTCAGATGACTGATACTGAGGTGTATCGCATGTTTCGCTTTAGCCCTGAAGTCATCCTTGAGTTGGTAACAATCCTGCAGGATGACATCAGCAGCCCGACCCATCGGGGACAGGCAGTGCAGCCACTGGTGAAGGTAGTGGCAACCCTTCATTTTTTGGCAACTGGCTCATTTCAGCGCACAGGTGGAGTGGTGGCGGGGATGTCCCAATCCAGCATGAGCAGGTGTGTGCACCAAGTGATCCCTGCAATACTCAGACGAATGGGCACACAATTTATCAAACCAACCACGGCTGACGTGCGGCAGAAGGCAATCAGTGATTTTTATTTAATAGCCAGATTTCCACGCACTGTGGGTGCAATAGATTGTACCCATGTGGCACTACGCCCCCCCCCCCCGGCACCTCGAGCATATCTACTGCAACAGGAAACATTGGCATTCGATAAATGTGCAGATGATTGTGGATGCACATGGCCTCATATGGCATGTCCGTGCCAAACACCCAGGGTCAAGCCATGACAGTTTTATTTACCGACACAGCCCCATCCCAACCGAGTTTGACCAGAACATGTATGGAGACAGCTGGCTGATTGGTGAGTGACATGGGTGTCAGGTATGACTGCCCCCCCCCCATGATGCACACATCACAAGGGGCACATGCACGACTAACATCCTCCTGTCTTTTCCCTTCCAGGTGACTCTGCCTATGCCCTGGGACCTCACATGATGACCCCATTTCGTAACCCTCAAACACCAGGAGAGGAAAGATATAACGAAGCCCATGCACGTACCCGTGTGGTGGTGGAGCGCACATTTGGCATCCTTAAATCTCGATTCAGATGTCTGGATAAATCAGGGGGGACCCTATTGTATTCACCCAACTTTGTATGCCAAATCGTAGAGGCATGTAGTATTCTCCACAATTTAGCTCAAAGAAGGGGCATGCACATTGAGCTACGCAATGACCTTACCCCCGAACCACGCAACCCCCCCCCCCAAGAAACACTACCGGATCTTCTGAGGGAAGAGCAATCCGGAATGGTCTTGTGGAACGTCTCTTTGCACATTAAACACACCCTGATCTTGTCACAAGTATAATGCATGTATGTACACCACTGTAGTCCCTAGCACACACCCGACACATGCACCCCCAATTGGATTAGACCCAACAATACCCCATGGTATTAGGGAGCAGCAACGCCGCGTCAAGGCTCCAATTATGTTGCTGTCCATTCATACACCTTTCACATGGCAGAGGGTGACACCCCTTTTCCAGCAGGAGTGCCACCCCCCCCCCCCATTCACACACCAGTCACACTGTAGTATACACTCCTCACCGTGTGTAGGGACTACAAATAAATCTAAAAACTCATATCCTGAGCATATAAAAAAAATATAATCTCATACCCTGAGCATATCGAAAAATAATAAAAAAATCATATTGTGTTGAGCAAAAAAATGTAGACATAATATTATTTTTTTGTTTTTTTCTTTGGGCCAAGGGTGCCCCGGCTCTGGCTCCTCAATCTCCGTGGTGCGGAGGAGGCATGGGGTGGGGATGGAGGGGTGGGGGAGGAGGGGGGGGGGGAGCATCAACCCCTACTTCCACACTCCTTGCAGGTGGTGGCTGCATGCCCTCCATGGCGTTGGCCAGGCGGGCAAGGATGGTGTTGGTCTGGGCCAACATCCGCATTTGGCGGGTGGTGGTATCCCGCTGATGCCGGCGGGTAACTCTCGCCTCCTCCTGCACTGCAGCGGTGTTGGCCTGCACAGCAGCGGTATTGGCCTCCACCGCAGCTGTCATCCTGCTTAACAAAGCTGGTGTGGTCTCCAGAGCCACCAAGCAGGTGACTATGGCCTTAGAGTTGCCACTAATTTCCCCCAGGCTCTGTGCCACATGTTTGTCCCGGTCCTCATGCAGGGTGAGGGCATGCTGCATAGAGGTGGAGGTGGATGCCATGCTGTCCGCCAGACGACGCACCTCTCCCACCATGGCCCCTATATGGCGGGTCTGCAGGGCCTGCTCCTCCAGCAGACCGTCACGGAGGCTGGAGGATATATGCCTCGTTTTGGACAGAGCCTTCCTGGGAGGAGAGGCTCGGCCACGGACAGAGGGAGAAGGGGAGGGGTCCACAAGGGAGGGGCTTGCCCTGGAGGGGGATGACGTGCTGGGCGGGGGGGTGGTCGGTTGCACAGGGATGGTGGTATCCTCCTGGAGGGAGCCAGAGTCCTCCTGGATGAGGAAAAAGGAATCCTCCTCCAATACCACTTGCTCCTCCATACTTGGCCCCGGTATGATCTCCTCCTGGACCAGCATAGCCAGAATGTCCATGGGGCCTGACTGGACCCCTGGCTCTGGTCTGGATGGGCTGGGTCGAGCCGCAGCCGAAGACGGCCCAGCTTCTTCTTCCTCATCACCACCTGTGGATGACACCAAAACGACATATTTTGCTGGTGCAACACACTTCTCATATGTTCACTTGTACCCCCTCCCATGATGCACAGCAGATATGAAAGAAAAATAACTTACCAGTCCCCAAGTTCCCAACAGTGGAGTCGTACCCTTCAAGTCCCTCCACCTGCTCCTGCACGAACGTTTGTGCAATAAGCTGCTCCTCCTGATTGAGCCGGATCATACATCGCGGACCACCTCCCGTGCCACCGGTATGCTTCCTGATAAGAGCCAGTTTTTCACGGACCCTGCGCCTCATATCATTTAATTTCTTCTGGATGTCATCCCAGGTACGCACTTCATTACCCAGGGCATTGATGTCCAGGGCAATGGCTTCATATATAGCCCTCCTTTGGGCAATGGTGGTGTTTGCCCGCTGGGCACCATATAGGACTTCCTTATGCTGCTGGAGTGCAGCAATCAGGATGTCCATCTCTGCAGCCACAAAGTTGGCCTTCCTTATTTTGGTCCCTTTGGGAGGTGCCATGTCTTGCAAAAGGGCTGAATTTCCTTGCTCGGGGGGGGGGTAGGAAAAAGCAGGATGAAATTCAGCAAAGAACCTGCGCAAGTCTGCTCCTATTTATTTGCTCAGTGCAAGCAGCTGAGCAGGATTTGCCCTGAAATTATGCTAGCAAACCTCTGCTGAGCCGAAAATTCCTCATTTACATAGGGGCACACCCACTTTGACTTGCACGGCCTTGCGCCCTCAGCTTTGCCTTAAACAGGAGCAAATTAAATGAACAAACGATTCCTGAATCAGGTGGCAATTTGGCAAAATTGCTCCAGCGCAGAGAAATTCAGCTGAGCGGCTCAGGTGTAAGTAATGGGCAAATCTACCTGAATCTGGGCCACTGTATATAAGATTATAATACCTAACCAAATGAATAGCATAACATATATAAGTAAAAGAATTACAATAACTATGAAATTAGTCTAGTAAAGTAGTTGAAACATGAGAAGAAGGATGGAAATAAAAGGTTCAGAAAGTAGACTCCGAGGACCAGTTAGCAGCTTGAAGAAGATCAACTAGGGAACCACCTGATTGAATAAGTTTGGTAGACACGGCTCCCCTAAGAGAATGGGCTCCAAACACTAAAATATCAATGTTAGCCAGGGACATGACCTGTTTAACCCATCGGGTTAGAGTGGGAGAGGACACCGGCAAATGTGGTTTGCAGTAAGAGATCAATAGTTGAGGTTTAGAGGCATGTCAAAGTGAAGCAGTCCTAGATTCATAAGAATGTAAACATTTGACCACACATAGGTGTTTGTTGTGTGGAAAGGCTGGATAGAAGACGTAATGCACACCGCTAGGGAAAAAAGATCTGTTAGAGATATCCAGTGATTTTACATCCAAGACCTTTTTAATGGATATAAGACATAAGACAGTTTGAAAGACAATGGATGCCCTTAAGTAGTCTACAGACGAGAGGGTGTTTCCCAATGGGTAAGGATTGAATAGGAACATGAGACGCAGATATAGCCAAACGATAAAGGTTTATGGTGCGGTAAGCTTTACCGGATTAAAAAGAGGCAGAAAGAAAATTTAAGATGTGGGTGAGAGAGGCATGTACAGGATCAAAGTCTTTGACTTCACCAATCAGCCCAAATTTTCCAGGCTGATCCGTAAGCCTTTCTGGTACCTGGAGCCCAGGCTTCAAAAAGGGATCTTTAGTTGATTGAGAAAGGTTTGGGCGCTTTCGGTAGGCCGGAAATGAGCCATGCTACTATAGGTAGTCGGTGAGACAGTATTAACGGATGTTGTTCGCCGGAAGGATTGAACAGCAGATCTGGAGAATAAGGGAGAATTCTCGGGAAATCTATAAGTATTTCCAGAATTTGGGGAAACCACGACTGGGTCGGCCACCAAGGGGTAATGAGGATGGTTGTTGATTTCTGAATAGAAATCTGAAGAAGAACTCTGGGAATCAGAGCAAAAGGAGGAAAAGCATATTTTTTGTCTGGAGGCCAAATTTGGAGAAAAGCATCCTCTTCCGAGGTTTCGGGGTTGGGACGCCAACTGAAGAACCTGGGTACTTGTCGGTTGAGGTGAGAAGCAAATAGATCCAGGCGAATAGGTCCCCAAAAAGTATTGAGGATGTGAAAGATGGTCGGATTCAATTGCCAATCGCTCCCATCTATGAGATATCGTGAATTCCAATCCGCGATGGAATTGGATAAACCTGGAAGATATTCCACCTTGAGGACAATATGTCTGATCAGGCAAAAGTGCCAAAATTCTTTTGCGATATTGGCCAATATTTCTGATCTCGTGCCGCCAGACGGCAGAAACGTTGTCCATCCGGAGGAGTATACAACAATGAGATCTGTTGGTTGTGAAGCTCTTGAATGCAAAGAATCCGGCTAGACGTTCTAAGCAGTTGCTATGTAAAGGAGCTTCCAAATGAGACCATTTGCCTCCTGTGGAATTGGAACCGCATCTGGCGCCCCAGCCGGAAAGATTTAGGTCCGATTCTATGATTAGGTCTGGAATGGAGTTGAAGATAGTCTTCCCGTTCCATTCTTGAACATGTTGAAGCCACCAAAGAAGTCCGTCTTTGGCGTCTGACGAGAGGGAAACCTCGTCTGTGTAACCCAGACGGTTCCAAAAATGTTGAATTTTCAGTCGTTGAAGCGCCCTGTATTGTAAAGCGGCTGAAAATATGGCCTTAATGGAAGCTGATAGAAGGCCGACTATACGAGCAATGGTTCGAAGGGAAATAATATGTTTGTTGAAAATCGAACAAATCACTTTCTGGATTACTTTCTTTTGAAAATCTGTTTATTGATTTTTTAAACATGTAAAATAGGTATTACAAACATGGAATACAAGACCATTTTTTGTACAGAGCACAATTGATGTCACAATATGGCGGAGCAAATACAGACGAATATGTATGACCTAGCGAACAAGCGGCATGACAAATCATAGGCGGAATAGCACACCTAAAAGGATGATGTTAAAGGTTGAAAACGAGAACCATACCATTGGCTGTGCATGCATGAGGAACCACAATTCGAATATGAAACCTATATGCAATACCGATCATACACTATATGTGGTCAGGTGGTAATGAGCCTAGGCTTAGTAAGAGAAAAGTGCTGTTAAAGAATTGGACAATCATTAAGATGGTGACTGTATTCCAGAAATTAAACTGTAGAAATAGTAACGTCAAGGAATAAATGATCAAGGGAAAAGGGGGGGTATGTAGAGGAACAAAGGGAGAGAGGTGAGAAGGGAGAGGGGGAGGGGGTAAGTGAACCAGTCCGTATGAAGGATTTAGACCTATGAGCCAAAGGGAGGCAGACCATATATTGGAGTGTGGGGGTGCGAGTCTGGTGAAAAAACTTTTGCCTAAGAAATCAGCCGTGTTGCAGAAGCTTTGATATAAAAGTGGCTCTCAACACACTGAAAGTGTTGAGGTGTAAAGTAAAGTAGCCTTGCAATCAGGGAGTAGAGGAGTTCAATTCTCTAAGCTGGTGGGGAGTAATGATATCTTTCTTAACTGTCCATGGAAGCCATATTTTAATATATTTATGATGGGAGCGGAGTTCCCAGTGTGATAGTTCCTCCAATCTAGCCAGGGCTTCTACTTTACATCTCCATTGAGAGATTGATGGGGGAACTACTGATTTCCAGTTAGTGGCAATCAGTATTCTCACTGTCGCCAATAATACTTTCAGGAGAGATGTTTTTGAAGCTGATATAGGGCCAGGTATTAAAGACAACAAAGCTATTTCTGGACAGCAAGGAAGCACATCGTCTTTCAAATCAAGAATGTCCCTCACCAGCTTAAAGATTAGGTCCCAAAAGGAGCCTTGTCTGGTTCCCTTATTTATCAAAACAGGCTGAGAAAGAATATCGTTGACTTTAATATTGGCGCTGGGAGATGTGTACATAGAGAAAATCACCTCTATAAAGGGGGTAAGGAAACCTAACTTGACCAAGGTACTTTTAACAAAGGCCCATGACACTCTGTCAAATGCTTTCTCAGCATCCGTCCCCAATACCACAAAAGGGGTCCCAGTCTTTTTTGCAAATGCTATAGCATTAATAACTTTCTACGTGTTATCTTTACCCTCACGTCCAGGAACAAATCTTGTCTGGTCAGGGTGTATGAGATCTTTTATTAGAGGTTTTATTCTGTTAGCCAATATTTTAGCATATATTTTAATATCTAAGTTCAACAAAGATATAGGTCTATAACTAGAACATAAGGTAGGGTCCTTTTGTGGTTTGGGGATCAGAGTGATATGTGCATTAACAGACTGTGATGGGAAAGCTTTGCCAGCGAATGCTTCATTAAAGGAATTAAGTAAGTGGGGCAATAAAGTCTCTTTGAAAGAGAGGTAGTACAACATTGGGAGACCATCGGGTCCAGGGGACTTTCCTTTAGCCATCTTTTTTAAGGTATCTGATAATTCAGAGAGTTTAATCGGGGAGCATAAGTTAATGGCTTGTTCAGGAGTCAGAGTTGGGAGCTGAATTTTACCAAGGTATTCTTTTGTAATGACTTTTTCCTCTTTAAGGGTGACAGTGTCAGATTTTTCTATGTTGTACAAATCTGAATAGAACTTATGGAAGGCCTTTGCTATTTCCAGGTCTTTATTAACTAATGTATTCCCATCTATCCGAATGGTTGAAATTCTGGATTTTCTTTTATG
The DNA here is from genome assembly GCF_014858855.1 of Bufo gargarizans. NCBI lineage: Eukaryota > Metazoa > Chordata > Amphibia > Anura > Bufonidae > Bufo > Bufo gargarizans. The sequence goes on along the minus strand of NC_058085.1, from coordinate 72,026,603 downwards.
TTGTTTTATTATTGCCAACATGAACTTAGTAGGTTTGTTTCCATGAGCATAACATTTATGATTGGTGGCTAGGTATATCTTGGCCGATTGTTTATTAAGGAGCTCCTTAAGCTCTTCCCTAGTAGAGGAAAGTTCTAGCAATAGTTTGTTGAGGGAGCTTTTGTGCATGGATTCCAGTATGGAAATTTTCTTATATAAATCAGCCGTTTTAGCTCGTCTTTGTTTGTTTACATGAGAGGCAATTGAGATGATTTCACCTCTAATCACTGATTTATGAGCCTCCCATAACATTAGAGGGGACATTGATCCCACATTATTCAGTGAGAAATATTCCTTAAGCTTAGCCTCAATTTTATCTATAACTTGTGAATTATCTAGAAGAGTCTCATTGAGTCTCCAAATATATGTCCTGGGAGGCGCATCAGGCAATTTAAATGTGAGGAATACAGGTGCGTGGTCAGAGTCTACTATATTTCCAATATGTGTCTCTGTACAGCAGTGGATCTGGGCTGCAGGGATTAAGATATAGTCTATTCTATTATACGTATTATGCGAGTGGGAGTAAAAGGAGAAATCTCTCTCATTTGGGTTATTGGCTCTCCGATCATCATCAATGAGGCTACTTTTATGGACTAACTTCTTAATAGTACTAAGCATTTTTATCGGGACTGAGGATTTACCTGAGGAGGTGTCTAATTGAGGGTTAAGTGCGATATTAAGGTCTCCAGCTATAATAGCCTTTCCCTCTCTAAATTCCTCAAACAGCTGCCAAGTGTTTTTGAACCAGGCTTTCTGACTAACATTGGGGGCATAAAGGTTAGCAAATGTATAGATTTGGGAATTTATAGTCCCCTTTACAAACAGATATCTTCCTTTAGGGTCGGTTTTTAATCCTTTCACGCTAAAGTCAGTGTGTTTGTGAAGGCCAATACTTACACCTAGTTTATTGGAATGCTCAGAGGAGCTATGGAACCATAGGTTAAAGTGCGATCTTGACATATTTGGGATCTTGTTATTTTTAAAGTGTGTTTCCTGTAGGAAGATCACGTTAGTTTTTTCTTTGTGCAGGAAATGAAGAATCTGACTTCTTTTTGCAGGGGTTTTAAAACCTCTAATGTTATATGTGGCTAGGTGTATTTCCGTCATGGTAAGTTTTGAGGGTGAGAGGACCTGTACTTACATATCCCTGAGCACAAGATTTTGTTGTTGAAACTACTGGACACCAAATACGCCAAGGAATCACTGGTTCACAGAAATTACGGACGTGGAGGGGTGGGGAGGGGCTGGAAGGTAAGAGAAATAACATAAACAACAACAAAGGAGAAAACATTAACATCCCTCTGCGTATATTCAAGACCAGGGGTAACATTATCCCTACAAAGGACCTAATTAGGTCAGAACCTCCATTTGAGGTTAGAGGAAGCAGAGGTGTCATACTCAGGCAACTGTCTATGACTGACATATATAGAAATCAAGAGTCTTAAACATGAGTTAACAGAGGAAGTGTTGAAGAAATTATAATATAGTTAGCAAAATATATCAGTTATTACTCTCACTGATGCTTGCTGTTGCATTAGCCATACAGTTTATAACATAACATTTGAGAGCAATTAGGGCTTAGGGCGCTGGTCATCCGGGCCCCCCGGCCCGAGCTCAGAAGGGCCGAAACTAGCTCTGAGAATGTAAAGCGTCCAAATGGATGACTAGAGGGACACGCATAACCAGCGACCACACTGCCACTCTCAACATACTAAATATGTTGACATATCTAACTAAAACAGTGCAATAGAAATGCAAAAGAGTATGGAAGTGATCATTCCTCTTCAGCAATGATATGTCTTGGGGTGAGTTTCCCTTGTTTCTTCTTGTATCTTTGCGGCTTGCCTCCCCCAACGGTTTCCCAAGAGGTGGGAGGTGTGATTTCTTCTGGGATTAAAATGTCATTGGTGGCAGACCAGTCCGGGATGTCCACGTCATGTATATCTAGAGCTGCGAGGATATCCGGAAGATCTTTTGGAGATCTCAAGAGTGGACATACTTTTTTTCCTTGTAGGTGATCAGCATCCCGAATGGGAACAGCCACCTGAAAGCAATGTGTTTTTTTCTGAGGTGGTCTGTGAGAGGTTTTAGTGCATGTCTTTTATTAAGGGTGGCTGGGGCCAGATCCTGAAACAGGAGGATTTGTGAGCCTTCGTATTCAATACTCCCACTTTCTCTGGCTCTTTTCATTATTAGGTCTTTCTGTGCGAAGTTTAAGAGCTTACAAATAATATCCCTTGGGGGTTCACCTTGTTTAGGTTTAGGGCGAAGGGCACAATGTGCTTATTCTATTATGATGGGGTCTGTGTAATCCTCACCTAGCAATGCTAAGCATATTTCTTTTGCTGCAGAAGGGATTGCTTCCATAGCGACAGACTCTGGGACGCCTCTAATACGGATGTTGTTCCTCCTGCCTCTATTATCCTGATCCTCCAGATAGTCGTACAAGTAGTCAATGTGCTTGTAATGACCGGCAACACGCACAGGGAGGAAAACAGGGAAAGCCCTGCCCAAGGGAGAGGGAAAGGTGGTGACCCCTAACTCACCTTGCAGCTGGCACCTGCCTGCCCTGACGTCCCTAGACGGGTTCCTCACCCGTGCGGCGATCACGTGCCTAAACCCTGGCTTTCCCTGAAATGAGCCCTAGATAATGAACGGGCCGGTGGGATCGCTAGTCCTCACCACTGCACTAAGAGGGAAACACCAGGGAGAGGACAGACAAACACAGACAAACACAAACACCCAGGTGGACGGCAACAATTGTCCACAAAGGTCCAACAGGGATCCGGAGGGTAGCGTTCTAAGGCAACACTCAGAGAACGCAGCAACACAGCTCCAGTGGGTCAGAATAGATGTCCAGGCAGGAAGCTCTATATCTGGCAACCAGAAAAGTGTGAGAGGGGAATATAAGGAGGATTGGGAGTGCTGGACAAGGAACAGCTGAGAGAAGGAGCTACGGATCCCTGAGTGAGCCAAAAGGGTTTGTAAAGCAAACCCAGAAAGCTACAATAAGGAAACTTCCCTATCTGACATAGAGCGTGCAGCCAACCGCTGCGACCTCCTGACCCCGGGTACAACGGAGTCAGGCGTGGCTCTTGACACCCTCGTGACAGTGCTGTTGGTAGACAGAAAGAGCAGTAGAGTTCTTACTTGTGTATTCAGCTACAGCTGACTGATTTGACTCCAGGGCTTCAACCCTATGACCTATTTGCCTCACTTCTCTTTATATTTCAGAAAGCTCCTCTAACACAGGGTTTAATGCCTTGGATAGAGCTTGCAAGATGAAAGACCTGGAAATTGGGAGGTCCAGGGTAACATCCATTTGTTCTTCCTCCTCACTGTCTCTGTCTAACTGAGATAAAGGTTGCTTTTGGGAGTTATTTTTGGGAGTGGACTGCGAAGCCCCCTGGGCGTTTGAATTTTTTTTCATCATAAACCTATCAAGGTCAGATTGTGCAAGAGAAGGACCTTTTAACTCTTTGTGAGAGTCTTGATCGGCCCCCCTGTATCTTCCAACTTTCACCATATGTGCTTTTGATCTGGCCCTAGAAGCTGCTTACTCACTACTTCATAGAACTACTAAATAAATTGACACATCACTCAATATACATATATGTCTGATGCTTATTCTCCATCCTCTATAACCTCATGAGAAAAATCTAGACAGCTTCAGCCATGATGCCCTGAACATACAAATAGGGTACTGTCTCTTTAAGAAATTTATATTCAGTGAGGCAGACTTGGGATGACAAATAATTCTCCTATTTGACCCCAATCTTCAGGAGGGCCTGTTGGGAGGTAAATACACACAAGTCCAGAATCTTAAACAATGAACTGTGGGATGTGTAAAATTGCTATGGGCAGGGAAGGATCGTGACAGTATGCGATCCGAAGTTCTATTTGATAAGCCACTTTGTGACCCTCTGGGCTTTTTAATCGCGGTCTTATCCAGGTTAGTAGGTGCGATTGATTAGTCCTGAATAAGAAAATACAGCTGTTGCTGCGGCAGTTCAGAAAACAAAAGCTGAGCTCTATGGCTGGGTCACAAGATGGCGCTCATAGGAGCGGCAACCTGCAATATGGAGCTTATTCTCTTTACACTGCCGGACTCAGGTAGGCACAATTTTGGAGCTTTACTCCCTTAACTACCTCCCTGGCGGATCAGGCTGGGATGGCTTTGTATATGGCTTCGCTCCGCATCACATTCCGGTCGTGGAACTTTCCCCCTCTAGGCCGCACTCTCAGCTCTGGGTCTGTGCAGACTTTGGATCCCGAAGAGGCCGTTGTCAAGGGGTAGGAGATATTCAGCGGCATCTGGAATCTAGCGTCCGGCCCTCAATAGCAATATCCTGCCGGCTAAGACCGGAAAAAAACTCAGCTGACGGCCTCACCCCTCTTCAAATCCAGGCCGGGGATTTCTTCTCTGCTAGGCCTCGCTTGGATCTCCAGAACAGAGCGGTCAATTGGCCCCACAAAGGTCTCAAAATGGGGCTGATGTTAATCTGCGTCTCTAAAGCTTGAGATGTGGTTCAAAAAACCTTATATTCAGGGCGGATTAGTTTAGATTGGGTCTACTCTGGCAGAGCTGCTGAGATAGACGTCGATCCTGGTCCGCAGTTCTTTCTGGATTACTTTCAACTTCTTGGAGGGGAGGCTCAACATGGCCGATTGAGTATTGATCACAAAACCCCAAAATTCGACTTCTTGGGAGGGAGTTAACACTGACTTCTCGTAATTGATGAGAAATCCGAGGTCTGTCAAAAGAGTTAATGTCCAATTCATGTGAAGTGCTAGTGATATGGAATCTGCCAGGATCAGAATATCGTCCAAATATATAATGAGGCGTACTCCACGGGAACAGAGGGAGGCTACTACTGGTTTCATTAACTTGGTGAAGCACCAAGGGGCCGAAGGGAAGGCAGGTAAACTGCCATCTTTGACCTTTCCAAACGAATTGGAGAAATGGTTGGGAAGAAGGATGGAATGGGACTGTGAGATAGGCATCTTTCAGGTCTATTTTTTATTAACCAATCGTTTTTTAGTAAAAGGTTGCAAAGTAAGTGAATCCCTTCTATTTTTGATTGTCTGTACTGTATGAAATAGTTTAATAGGCGTTAATTTAGTACTGGCCGGAATCCGCTGTCTTTCTTCTTGACCAGAAACAGATTGCTCAGAAACCCTGAGGAATGCGAGGGGATTTGAATTATTGTCTGTTTGGAATATAATTCCTTGATTTCTAGGTCAGGGAGGTGTGACTGTATTGGACAGGACATGAAGTCTATTTGGAAGCCCTGGACCGTATTGAGGAGAATAGAAAGAGGTATTGTAGAAATCATAGCCCAATAATGGATGAAGTGTCGGAGTCTGCCTCCTAGGTGTATGAGAGAAGAATGGAGAGAGTGTAGACTTACCGCCAGGTGTTCTTGAGCGTGTTAAAACTGTGTTGTCCTCGGCCACGCCAGGATCGTCCCCGATAGGTAGGTTAGGTGGAGTGGTGAACTGCTGTTCTCTCAGGTTGGTAGGAAACTCTTTTATTGTATTTCTGGTATGCTCGGCCGGGAAAGCGGACCCTATTTCCTTTCCCGGCCCCAGAAAAAAATGTATTCTGAAATACCTTCTTCAGGCTGGTTTGTGCCTGGTCAAGAGAGGAAAATAATCCCAAATATTTATTAATCTCTTTTATGAACGGTTCTCCGAAGAGACAGCTGTCTGTGGGACGTTCTGGTTCTCAGGTAGCTAATTGGAACAACTGTGGGTCCAAGCGCATAAGTACTGAACGTTGTCTTTCCGCACAGAGAGCGGCATTGGCGTTGCCGAACAGTACCATGGCTCTTTGAGCCCAACCTTTCATGGTAGGTATATCAATAGCAGTTCCAGAGACTGCTGCCTCTTCAGTCAAATTAAGTATTTTGGTAAGAGTTCCCAAAACATCCAGGAGCTTATCTTGGCACACTCGAAACGAGCGGTCTATCCCCTTCTTGGGGTTTTTCCTGGTATTTGATAAGAATGCCATCTATGTCGGGAGTAGCAGCTGCGTTTCCCGGTAATGTAGGTCGTGGGCATTCAGCCTTTAACTTATTTCTAGAGGTACAATCTAGCCCTTTTTTGATCCATAGGGAGATAAACTGTTGGACCTGTGGATTAGGAACCCACTATCCGGAACGGGGACGTTTAATTAGGGAGGGGATCTTGAGAGACATTTTGTCACGGACGGTGTACAGGAAACAAGACAAAGCAGCATGCCTATTTGACTCACTGGATCCAAAGCTAAGGAACCAAAAGGGAGACCCCTGCACAAGACCTAGCACTTTCCCTGGCTGCTCAGCCTATGCAAAGATCCCAAAGGTGGATGTTTGCATATCCACGTACCTCGACTATATAACCCCTGAACACCCTACAATAGTGAGGGGACACGACCACCGGCTCCCTACACCAGAGACGGAGGGAATCAGGGTCACCTGGGATCCAGCAAATAGAAAATAATAGATAAATGTACAGCACTTAACTTTGTAGCAGATTGGGAAACAGGATCAGCATGCACACACACTCCAGGAAGAGGTATAAGCCGCCTAGTAAAGCATTGTGGGGAGGAATTTAAAGGGAAGCAATCAGTCCAACTACATGACAGCTGAGAGAGGCTAACGAGATGAAGAACTGAATACCACAACAAAGAAAACTCAAGGAGGAGGTTCTGAAAGGCCTCTGTCAGAGCTTCTCAGCTGTCTGGTTGTTACACATTTTCATCATAATCTGATTCTTCTCCCAGGTCATAATAGCCCTCATTGACTGAATTATCGGACTGATCTAAAGAAGACCTGTCCGAAGAATCCATATAAGAGTCTGGTTTAAGTCTTTTAACGGCAGTCCGGGACCGTCTATATGTGTCGTCCTCACGGGCGGAGGGTCTTGGATGCATAGCATGAGCATCAGTATGGGTACTGCACTACTGCACGATTGTCGTGAGTCGTCATATATTGCTTGACCTTTCCCAGTATGGGTAGACTTAGTCTGTTTGTTGGGAATATGGTCGTCACTTAGTAAATGCCGTTTGAGGGCAGGTTTATATTTATTTTAAAACCTTTAGCCAAATTAGTCGTAGAGTCAGTTGTTGACCAAAACACCTCAGATGGGGTTTGTGCTGTAATTTGAGGGGATTTTTGAGGTTCCGATTGGGCAATCGCCATAGCGACAGACCTGGAAATTGTCTCTTGTACAGATGACATAGCTGAGCGCATAGCCTCTTCTACAGAGCGTGACACAGACTGATTAACTAAATCTTGGATTTGGTCTCCAGACATAAAGTCTGTATCTTTTTCTTGATTTGGGGCAGACATGACTGAATATATAAATATATAAGAGGCAATGTAGCCACAAAATTTCACAGTTATAGTAAGGTATTAAAGATAGATAAATTAACTATCTAAAAAAAGATATAATATATAAGTGTATATATCAAATATTTTCCTCAGGTGAGGTATTCAGAGGCTTAGAACTAATATATTGTATATAGAGAGCAATCCCTAATATGGCCACCTGAGGTCAGTATGGGACCACAGAGGATAATTATGAAGAACCTGTGAGGTAAATCTTTTTACACAGCAAGTCCAGTGAGAGAGCAGCGCTCACACTGACTGGAATGGGTGGGAGATAGGGTGGCCACTGGCTTCACCCTAGAAAGCCGGATCGGCCCAAACCACACCCACAATGCCCCAAACCACTCCCACAATGACCCAAACCACGCCTCCAACCCACATAAAGCCACACCCCCATGCCAGTGAAGCCATGCCCCCACCATCGGCTGGAAAAACACGGGGGAGGAGAGGGAAGAACTTTGTGAATGGAAGGTGAGCGGGGGCAGCCGGGGTGCTTCTCTTACCCTCAGTCATCCACAGGGAGCCATTTCTGCGGCTCTAGTGACTGACTGGGGGTGAGAGAAGCCTCGGTCAGTTGCTGCAGCTCACGCTCAGACAGCACAATGCTGCTGTCTGAGACGTGAGCTACTGAAAAGGAGGAAATCCCTGTGTCCGCCTGAAAACCGGACTGTCCGTCCTAAAACTGGACGTCTGGCCACCCTAGTGGGAGACGAAGGTTGACGACCAACCAACGTTGGGGGTCACGTGACGCGCAGCTAATTATAGCTGCGACGTCAGTGACCGGGCTGCTTGGAATTGCTGTGTAGGCCGAGGGTGCCGGGATGTGTGCGATATGACAGAAAAGATTGTGTGGTAGGTGGTAATCGGAGGTAATTGAGAAGAAACAGTGAAATGAAGTAAATATGCGCCGTAGAGCAGTGGAGAAATGGAGTTAAAAGTATATATGAATATAACCATAGTAAATTCAATTTTTTTTCACTTAGCTTGTTATCACTGCGGACGCAGCTAAAGAAAGACGGCGGAGTTTGTCCTCACAATACATATATACTCTCTGTTACATCCTTATTGGTTACCATATGTCCAATCACACTAGGTTGTACCTAAACAAGTTTTTCTTTCATGTATTAATGTTTAACTCTTTAGCTGCGGATTCAGTAAAAAGAAAGTAATGCATAATGTGAGACTCGTGTGCTGTAAAATTAGAGAATATGTATAAAGTCATAAGTAAGAGGCACATCTTTATGAGTGCAATCCTTCCAGCTGTAGACAAAGGCAATTTTTTCCATAACACTACTTTTGCTCTAACCTTGTCTATGAGTGGAGTAAGATTTAACCTACCATTTTATTAACCACCACTCATCCTTTTCATGAACTGCAAGTCTCAATTCAAATCGGAAAACTTTATGGACTGCTACAAACGTACGACTCCGCCTTCCCCTCACCCACCATAATGAATTACTGCAGTCTTATCATGTTTCCCCATGAACTGTGTCTGCAATTCTATCAGTCCACTTATGAACTGCGCTGTGGTTGCAGTCTTATGAGCCACACATAGTACCCCCTATGCTACATGCACATTCGCTGCAGAGGTTATGGCAAAAATAAAGGGCAAAACATGCTGCATGCAATGGTACTTCATCCTGCAAACTAATTGTACTCACACCGGATCCCGACAGACCCCAATATTGTGAATCTGGCGGGTGCTCAGCAGAATACCAAAATCTGATTGCAAATGTGCATCTAGCATTATATGATGTATCCACTGCTGCTGCCTTTTATATAATGTTACATCCTTCCCCCATGGGCTGTGCCTGGACTAGAGTCTAGATGAGTGACGCTGATGGATCAGGTCAGGTACGGACCGGTCAGTCAGGTCATGGTGCGACGTGTACTGGCAGAGGAACACGGCGGGGATAAGGTAGTTTGGTGCCCCAGGTAGATTAGGCACATGGCGCCCCCTATATAGACTCAATTAAAAAACTACCTTACTTCATAGTCAAATACATTTTACAAAGTGCAGACACAGAATACTAAATTATTAAATTCAGTCACAACTCATGTTTCCCTACTGGAGTTTTTTTTTTAAAATTCTTCTCTATTCGCCCCAGACTGCCATGAAAAGTTCTCCCAAAGACTGCAGTCTTTATGACCAATGGCGTAGCTATAGGTGGCTTTGAGGCAGTAGTCACATCTGGGCATGTGGTCCTAAAGACTCCTCTGCCATATAACAAGATACCAGTAGGCTAATAGTACCTTGAGGGTACTATAATATAAACTTCAACTGCTGCAGAACCGCATATTACACACCTGAACTGCTGCAGAATCTCATAATACACACCTCCGCTGCTGCAGAACCTAATAATATACACCTCAACTGCTGCACATTATACTAATACAAAAATCAGCTGCTGCAGAACCTATGATGCACACCCCAGTCTCTGCAGAATATAATAATACACACCTTATCTGCTGCAGAATATAATAATACATACCTCTGCTGCTGCAGAACCTAATAATACACACCTCAACTGCTGCACAATATACTAATACAAAAATCAGCTGCTGCAGAACCTATGATGCACACCCCAGTCTCTGCAGAATATAATAATACACACCTTTTCTGCTGCAGAATATAATAATACATACCTCCGCTGCTGCAGAACCTAATAATACACACTTCAACTGCTGCACAATATACTAATACAAAAATCAGCTGCTGCAGAACCTATGATGCACACCCCAGCCTCTGCAGAATATAATAATACATACCTTATCTGCTGCAGAATATTATAATACACACCTCAGCTGCTGCAGAACCTAATAATACACACCTCAACTGCTGCACAATATATTAATACACAAATCAGCTGCTGCAGAACCTATGATGCACACCCCAGCCTCTGCAGAATAAAATAATACATACCTTATCTGCTGCAGAATATAATAATACATACCTCAGCTGCTGCAGAACCTAATAATACACACCTCAACTGCTGCACAATATACTAATACACAAATCAGCTGCTGCAGAACCTATGATGCACACCCCAGCCTCTGCAGAATATAATAATACACACCTTATCTGCTGCAGAATATAATAATACATACCTCCGCTGCTGCAGAACCTAATAATACACACCTCAACTGCTGCACAATATACTAATACACAAATCAGCTGCTGCAGAACCTATGATGCACACCCCAGCCTCTGCAGAATATAATAATACACACCTTATCTGCTGCAGAATATAATAATACACACCTCAGCTGCTGCAGAACATGATTATCTCATACTACAGAACACATTAGGGTTTGATCACATTTGTGTTAGGGTTCTTCAGTTGCAGTTCAGGTCATAAATACTGGACACGATTTTGCAGACTGCCAGGTTCTATGATGGAAACCTGTCAGATGTAATCATAGTCAGAGGGATCCATCAGGTGTCCATAATGTGCCAGATCTGTGCCGTGGTTTTCATTGTTGTGCTCCTATAATAGAGCAGAATGGTGAAAGTCACTAGCGCAGATGTAAACAAAGCCTAATACACAAAAAGCATTATTGTAACAACAAGAGAAATACAAGTCTCATCATGAACAGGATGTTATTGGAAAATAAAAGGCAATATATGGAGGGGCAAAAGAGGAGAGAACTACAACTCCAAGCATGTGCAGGCTGTTATTATGGGAAGCAAGTTGACATTACATGGAGAAGGTATAAGAGGAGAAAACTACAACTCCCAACATTACCAGACCAGTTATACGGCATCAGTGGACATTATAAGAGTAAAGACCTACAAATCCCAGCATGACCAGACTGTTATTGTAGGGCATCACTGAACATTACATGAAGTGGGATAGGACAGAACTACAACTCCCAGTATGTTATGGGCTACCAGGACACCACTGACCTCTCCTCTGGGCATAGCACAGACGCTTCTCCCCATGTAGTTTATCACTTTTTCCTCTTCACTGCCGAACGCCGTGTTCCTGCACTGATCACATGATATTGACATCATCATAGGTCCTTCTCCTGCAAAGCTGCTGAGCTCTGTAGTGCTGCCCTGAACACATGATGATGACATCATCACAGTCCTTCTAAACATTGTTCTTCTCGTTTTCACAGGTGGCTATGTAAGTGTAATTTGGGGTCGGGCCTTTCCTGCATGGCTGGGCCCCCTTCCTCCATGGGAAGTTGCGTGGTCTGGCTCCATTGGAGGTTCACCACTGAGAACAAATACCTTATATACTGATCTCCTCCAATGACTGTAATCTCTTTGTGCTTAACCCCTTAAGGACCGGGCCATTTTTCACCTTAAGGATCAGACTGATTTTTGCAAATCTGACATGTGTCACTTTATGTGGTGATAACTTTAAAACGCTTTTACTTATCCAAGCCTTTCTGAGATTGTTTTCTCGTCACATATTGTACTTCATGACAGTGGTGAATTTGAATCAAAATATTTAATTTTTATTTATAAAAAAATACCAAATTTACCAGAAATTAAGAAACATTTGCAATTTTCCACATTTTTATTTCTCTCCTTTTAAAACAGATAGTGATACCTCCTAAAATTGTTATTACTTTACATTCCCCATATATCTACTTTATGTTTGGATCATTTTGTGAATGCCATTTTATTTTTTGGGGACGTTAGAAGGCTTAGAAGTTTGAAAGCAAATCTTGAGATTTTTCAGAAGATTTCCAAAACCCACTTTTTAAGGATCAGTTCAGGTCTGAAGTCACTTTATGGAGCTTACATAATAGAAACCATAAAAAATGACCCCATTTTAGAAACTACACCCCTCAAGGTATTAAAAACTGATTTTATGAACGTTGTTAACCCTTTAGGTGTTCTACAAGAATTCATGGAAAATGGATATGAAATTTCAGAATTTCACTTTTTTGGCAGATTTTCCATTTTAATCACTTTTTTTCCACTAACAAAGCAAAAGTTAACAGCCAAACAAAACTCAATATTTATTGCCCTGATTCTGTAGTTTACAGAAACACCACATATGTGGTAAAAAACTGCTGTATGGTCACACGGCAGGGTGCAGAAGGAAAGGAATGCCATATGGTTTTTAGAAGGCAGATTTTGATGGACTGTTTTTTTGACACCATGTCCCATTTGAAGCCACCCTGATGCACCCCTAGAGTAGAAACTCCAAAAAGATGACCCCATTTTAGAAACTACACCAGATTTTCCATTTTAATTATTTTTTTCCGCTACCAAATCCAGGATTAAGCAGCCAAACAAAATTCTATATTTATTGCCCTTTATTGATTCTGTAGTTTACAGAAACACCCCGTATGTGATCAAAAACTGCTGTATGGCCCACACGGCAGGGCACAGAAGGAAAGGAACGCCATATGGTTTTTGGAGGGCAGATTTCACTGGGATAATTTTAACTTGCCATGTCACATTTGAAGACCCCCTGATGAACCCCTAGAGTAGAAACTCCCAAAAAGTCACCCCATTTTGGAAACTAAGGGATAAAGTGGCAGTTTTGTTGGTACTATTTTAGGGTACATATAATTTTGGGTTGCTCTATATTACACTTTTTGTGAGGCAAGGTAACAAAACAATAGCTGTTTTGCCACAGTTTTTATTTTTTTGTTATTTACAAAGTTCATCTGACAGGTTAGATCATGCACTATTTTTATAGAGCAGGTTGTTACGGATGCGACAAAACCAAATATGGCTACTTTCTTTGGTTTGTTTGTTTCAGTTTTACATAATAAAGCATTTTTCTGAAAGCCATATTTTTTTTATCTTTTATTGGGTGAATGTCTTATGTAGGGGCTCATTTTTTTCAGTATGAGATGACAGTTTAATTGGTACAATTTTGGGGTGCATATGACTTTTTGATCGCTTGCTTTTACACTTTTTGTGATGTAAGGTGACAAAAAAATGGTGTTCACCTGAGAGGTTAGGTCATGTGTTTTTTTTATAGAGCAGGTTTTTACCGTTTTTATGGACGCGGCAATACCTAATATGTATACTTTTTTTTTTTTACATTTAACACAAAAAAAAAAATGTTTTAGTGTCTCCATAGTCTCACAGACATATTCTTTTTATTTTTTAGGTGATTGTCCTATGTAGGGGCTAATTGTTTGTGGGATGAGGTGACGGTTAGATTGGTACTATTTTTGGGGGCATACGCCTTTTTGATCGCATAGTGTTGCACTTTTTGTGATGTAAGGTGATAAAAATTGCTTTTTTTTTACACCTTTTTTTTATTATGGTGTCTATCGGACGGGGTTGATCATGTGAAATTTTTATAGAGACGGTCGTTATGGACACGACGATACCTAATATGTGTGTTTTTTCTCTTTTTTTTCAATTTTTTATTATAGTTTTTTTTTTTTTTACTTGAAACGTATTTTTCTTTTATTCAAAACACTTTTTTTAAAACTATATTTCTGTCCTTCTCTGGGACTTCAACTTTTGGGGGTCTGATCCCCTCTGCAATGCATTACAATATTGTATTGCAATGCATTGCCTGTGTCAGGGCCGGCTCCAGGTTCATGTGGGCCCTTGGGCGATAAAGTCTCAGTGGGCCCCCTTACACAGTGATAACTCTCTGAGTACAGATAATACAGTAGATATCACCTGCAGTCCTATGTAACAGCATAGATAACACAGTCATGGCTATCTGAGTACAGAAAATGTAGTAGTGTTACCTGCAGTCCTATGTAAAACCACAGATGACACTAGTGTAGATAATGTGGTAGTGTTACTTGCGTCCTTAGTGTGCCTCCCTGTGCCTCTACCACAGACTCCATGCTGGCGGCGCTGCCTCCTCTTCCATCTTCATCCCGCGCAGAATGTCCTGATGCAGCTACGTCAAGACAAAGGGAACACTTTGGGCATGGTGATGGTGACACACACACACGGGGACACACACGGGGACAGACACACACACGGGGACAGACACACACACACGGGGACAGACACACACACAGGGACAGACACACACACAGGGACAGACACACACACACACACACAGGGACAGACACACACACACACACACACAGGGACAGACACACACACACACAGGGACAGACACACACACATGGACACACACACACACACACATGGACAGACACACACACACACACAGGTACAGACACACACACACGGGGACAGACACACACACACACGGGGACAGACACACACACACAGGGACAGACACACACACACACGGGGACAGACACACACACACACAGGGACAGACACACACACACACGGGGACAGACACACACACGGGGACAGACACACATTGGGACAGACACCTGTGCGATCATCAACCAACTTCTATCTAATGTGTGGCCACCTTTAGGGGACATTAAAAGGGAATTCCACCTTTAGTTATGCTCCAACCTTGTGTTACCTTCTAATATGACTCCCACTGATTCCCAGTACTGAGGGGACATGGACTGAGGTTTAAAAGGGAATTATCAACATGTACCAGAAGGTGGTCCAAACTGTAACCCATTAGGCACTGGCTAGACTTTGGGATGGAGTCTAAGCAATGCCTCAGGCCTCATGCACACTGCCGTTATGCATCCGTTCCGTGCATTGGGGACCACAATTTGTGGTCCCCAATGCACTGGCAACGTCCGTACGGCGGCCGGGACAGATTGAGACCCATTCAACCTGAATGGGTCCATGATCCGTCCGCACAAAAAAATAGAACATGTTCTATTTTTTTGCGGTGCGGAGGCATGGACAGAAACACCATGGAAGCACTCCGTAGTGCTTCCCATTGAGCGATTGTGGACCCATTCAAGTGAATAGGTCTGCATCCGTGATGCCCACAGCCAGTGTGCATGAGGCCATAGACACAGAAAGGGGCACACACACAGGGACAGACACACACACAGGGACAGACAGATAGACTGACACACAAACACACACACAGGGACAGACAGACTGACACACACACACAGGGACAGACTGACACACACACACACACACACAGGGACAGACTGACACACACAGGGACAGACTGACACACACACACAGGGACAGACAGACTGACACACACACAGGGACAGACTGACACACACACAGGGACAGACTGACACACACAGGGACAGACTGACACACACACAGGGACAGACAGACTGACACACACACACAGGGACAAACAGACTGACACACACACACACAGGGACAGACAGACTGACACACACACACAGGGACAGACAGACTGACACACACACACAGGGACAGACAGACTGACACACACACACACACAGGGACAGACAGACGCACATCATGGCCCTCAGAATACACCTGGATCTGTATGATAAACCCCCTTAATTGCACCAGATTCCATTCCACTTGAACCCCACTGCCCCTGAGTGCTCCACCTGCCCCCTCATATCTGAGCTCCATCTGCTTCTCCTCACTTAGTTCTATGTTCTCCAGCAGCACATCCTACCTCACTCTGCATCTTGCAGGCACACACAGCCCCTCCTCCTTCCACAAGCTAGGGTTGCCACCCGTCCGGGATTGACCCGGACAGTCCGGGTTTGTAATTCTGTGCCTGGGTACAAGCCTTTCTTAGACCCGGGCACAGGATTATTCTATTCATTCAAACTGCAGACAGTGAGTGTGGAGTCCGTCCGATCGCATAAGCTGCCTGTAGGCTGTCACTAGTGACTCACACTGCTGCGGGCGGGTGATCAGCTGAGCGAAGTGGAGCGGAGGCTGAGCGCTCCCTCCTCCTCTCCCCTCCTCTCTCCTCCTCCTCTCCAGTGATGCGGCTCACTCACTGTTCAGTAGTCTCCGGTCTCCTCCTCGCTCCTCCTCGCTCCTCCTCGCTCCTCCTCGCTCCTCCTCGCTCCTCCCCGCTCCTCCTCTGCCTCCCAGTCCCTCCCTCCTTCTCTCTGATAAGGAAGTCAGGTCCACAGGAAGTGACATCAGAGAGAGAGGCAGGGAGGGAGAATTGAAATCATTCTTCCAGCAGCTCCAGGCTCCAGCAGCCTGCCCATGCCCAGCCCAGACTGTGCCCACTGTGCCCTGCCAGTTTTTCAACCTGACCAAGACACCAGATAATCACTTACTACTTCTAAAAAGGTATAAATATACAACATTTGAAGTTTTTATGTAACAGTGTTTAAACAGCCTCAATTCTGAATCTGTCAATCAGAAAAAACATTTTGTTATGTAGCTGACTGACATTAGCGATGGGCTGTGTTTTATAACTCCCTGCCTGCCGCTGCCGCTGTTCTCTTAAAATAAAGATGTATAATATGCTAATGAGCCTCTAGGTGCTATGAGGGCATTGCTGCAGCACCTAGAGGCTCCGTCTATTCACCCTTTGGCAGTGGCACGCCCATGTCCAGTTGATTGACGTCCAAGTTCTCCTCTTCGTCCCGTAAATCCTGCACCTGCGCCGCATACTAAACGGGACGGCGCAGGCGTGGGATATGGGGCGTAACGATCGCGGTGCGACAGCGACCAGAAGTGGAGGCGTGGTTGGAGGCGGAACATGGGCGTGGTTGGAGGCGGGACATGGGTGGGGCCTGGAAGGGGGCCCTCCCTCCCTTCTGTTCGGGTTTGGCTTGAAGAAAAGGTGGCAACCCTACACAAGCTGCTGATGCCGTCAGGGTTTGTCATGTGACTATGAAGGAGCATGTGACCAGTGATGTCACAGACCTCCTTCTAACAACTACATTCCAGCATAGGATCGATCATCTACCGAAACAACTCCATCTACCCTGTTCTGAGTTCTGGGGCCGCTTACCCCAGCAGTGCACATGGTGAAAATTGTCTGCATTGCTGGGGTAAGCGGCCCTAGAATTCAGAACAGGCAGGACACAGCTGCAGGAGTGAGCGGGCACAGTGGGCCCCCCCAGGAGCAGGGGGCCCCGGCACTTGCCCGGGTTTGCCGGGTGGTGGCGCCGGCCCTGGCCTGTGTACACAGAGTAATACGCTAACAGGTTGCCTAGGAGACCCAGCCTGAGGCTGGATCTTCTCGATACCCGTAGAAGGCAGGTCCCGATGCCGTGCAGGGCATTGGGCAGCCTCTGCACGGCATCGGGCTGCCTTGTCACGCATTGGGTCCCAGGCACAGCAGGACTAGATGCGCTGCTTTACCCGCCGCAAACCACTTCTATGTCAGCCGGACTGCGGTACAGAAGAGGTTAATCCACCGGCATAGCTGTAAACAGTTATGCCGGCGGATACAGCAGGGTCCCCGCTACCAGAGACTGCTGGACCCCTGCAGTGATCAGGCGCGCATTCTGGCAATGCATCCCCCGCCATACATGCACGGCGTTCTGCGTTAAGGGGTTAAAGGGGTTGTCCGGGTTCAAAGTTGAACCTGGACATATCCCTGTTTTCACCCAGACAGACCCTCTGACATGAGCATCAGAGCATTTCTATTGACATGCAAGGAAATCAAAACTGGAGAGTGATCAGATAAGCCCATGTGTTCATACTTTATGGCTTTTATTAAGGAAAAACTGGTCTTTTAAAACCTGTGAAACTACAGGTCACAGAAAATTATTTTACTAGATGCCTTTTTTATATCTTGCTACAACAATTTGGGAATTTTGATTGACAGCTTAAAAATTTAAAAAACACCCACCCCCAACTTTTCGGACGGTCAAAGAGGGACGCTTATGGTTTATTGTGTGAAGGTCAATTTTTCCAGTATATTTATACACTTTTAATAGTTTTCTTAGCGAACAATAGCGCAAAAATTATCTGAATATAGCAATTTCTAAAATCAGATTGCATCAAATGATGAAATAATATATACGGGGAGGGGGATAAATATAGAGATAGAAACCAAACAAAAATTTCTGGATCAATATTGTAAATGTAACAATGCAAATCTATACCTCAGATCAAAAAGAGGCACATTAAAGGAGCAAAGCGGGACAGAGGGACTAAAAAATAGGGACTGTCCCTCCAAAATAGGGATGTTCTACACTGGTACTTTGCAGAGTGTTATGAACACTATTCAGAAGAACACAGTCACAGACAGTATGTAACAAGTACATCCAGTGACACTCAGGTGATGTCTTCTCTGATTGTATCCATCCTTTTCTTCTCCATCCAGCTCAGACCGCCTGATAATTTTCCCCAAAACTGTTTTATGCTCCTTTCTTCTGTAGCATATCCCATATTCTATAGAAACACAAATTTAGACCAAAGTAAGAACCCAGATCAGACTCCTGAATGAATCAGAACCTAAACCAGAATCTTTAAATTAAATCAAACTCCTGACTACCCCCCTTAAATTAATCACACCTCTTGAATATTCATAAACACCAAACCTATATCCCCACCTATAATTAACCCATATACACCATGGAGTAGAACACCAATCGAAGTATACAGTATGTGGTTCAGTAATAAATAACAAGCTAATCACACATCCATCATGGTTATGGTATCAAATTTTTATTAAACATATATTGCAGACATGATTGGCATACACAGATAAATTAAAAAGGTTAAAACACCAACATAGTGGTGGTGACCACACGGCCGGATAAATGCAATAAAGTGCAAGTGCAAAAAGTATTTTTCGGGAGGTACTATAAAGAGCAGATTCAAGAGTTCATAAATAAGTATTATACACACAGCCTAATGGTATGGCTATAAATAGTACAGCTCAAATAACATGTAAAAAATAAGCGATGGAGTATATATAATACAAAGTATATAAGCAGATATCTATATAGTACCAACCAAATAATTGTGTCCAGCCTCAGGTCAGACCACCACCACGCCCTGACACGCGTTTCACCGTCAGCTTTCTCAAGGGGTTGGTGGGAACATAGTGCATTTATATAGTGCTAACAACAATGCATTCACATGTGAGCACAAACCACTAATCAGCAATGTGCCAATGCCCTGCATGACTCAATCAAACAAGACCTCCCAGAATCAGACATCCAATCAAAGAGGAAGCCCAAGTTACCTGTGTGATTTAACTATTAAATGAGCCTCTGCCCACTATATGGCGCGGCATTGTTCTCAGTACGACGCAGGCCTCGAGACGCCGCCGCGGCACCCACAAGAGACAGAGCACACAAGGAATTGCACAGTCTGCCACATCACTGGGCCGGGGGAGCGTCTTGGGCCGGCGCACGCGCAGAAACAGGCGTGCACCACAATGGCCATATTTAAAAGGGTAACAAACTAAGGGCATTGTTGGTGTTTTTAACCTTTTTTAATTTATCTGTGTATGCCAATCATGTCTGCAACATATGTTTAATAAAAATTTGATACTATAACCATGATGGATGTGTGATTAGCTTGTTCTTTATTATTGAACCACATATACTTCTACTGGTATTCTCTTAAGTATTCAGACCCCAAACCAGACCCCTCGATTCTACTCAAGGAGGAACAGAAGTGACAAGTTCTAGTAGATATACTGTATCTCCTATCCTGACCAAAGAAGCTGATGCCCAAGGCTTTTGAACCTCCATCTGGTGGTAGAGACAGCCTTGGAAGTGATTAATGATGTATCAGAACTATCAAAATGTAATACTGTTTTACAAATGCTGCATTTTAAATACATAGTGTGAGGTGACAGGTCTCACGCAGGTTAGAGGCAAGGAAGGGGTGGATAGTGCGGTCCACACCCCTGTTTAGGGTTGCCACCCGTCCGGCATTCACCCGGACAGTCTGGGTTTGTAATCCTGTGCCCAGGTACAAGCCTTTCTTAGACCCGGGCACAGGATTCATTCAAACTGCAGTGTGTCCGATCGGATAAGCTGTCACTCACTGCGGCGGTCGGGTGATCAGCTGAGCGCAGCGCTCCCTAAGTGACAGACAGTCCCTCCCTCCTCTAGTCTACTCTACACAGTGATGCCAGGCAGTGCGCACTGCGCAGCCTCAGAGTCAGTGAGTCAGAGCGCTGCCTGTGTTCACTCACTGTTCAGCAGCTTCAGTCTCCGTCCGGGTCTCCCTCGCTCCACCCCCGCCTCCCAGTCCCTCCCTCCTTCTCTATAAGGAAGTCAGGTCCACAGGAAGTGACACTGACATCAGAGAGAGAGGCAGGGAGCAGAGCTCCGTGGGAGAATTGAAATCATTCTTCTTCTCCAGACTAGTCCTGTCCAGCAGCCTGCCCAAATAGACAGTAGTGCCCACTGCCCAGCCCTGTGCCCTGCCTGCAGACAGTGCTTGCAGCAGTGGTTTTTCGTTTTTCAACTGTAACCAAGAAGACAGTACTGTGACCAAGAAGACAGTCCTGACTCCTGACTCCTGTCAGCAGTACATAACAGTATGCTTTATAACTCCCTGCCTGCCGCCGTTCTTTTAAAATAAAGACGTATAATATGCTAATGAGCCTCTAGGTGCTATGAGGGCGTTGCTGCAGCACCTAGAGGCTCCGTCTATTCACCCTTTGGCAGTGGCACGCCCATGTCCAGTTGATCGACGTCCGAGTTCACCTCTTCGTCCCGTAAATCCCGCGCCTGCCCCGAATACTAACGGGATGGCGCAGGCGTGGGATTTACGGGACGAAGAGGAGAACTCGGACGTCAATCAACTGGACATGGGTGTGCCACTGCCAAAGGGTGAATAGACCGAGCCTCTAGGTGCTGCAGCAACGCCCTCATAGCACCTAGAGGCTCATTAGCATATTATACGTCTTTATTTTAAGAGAACAGCGGCAGGCAGGGAGTTATAAAACACACTGTTATGTACTGCTGACATTAGCCCATCGCTAATGTCAGTCAGCTACATAACATAACATGTTTTGTAATGAAATAATAGATGCCCCCCACAAAAGATGATACTGGTTAACTGTGACATTTTTTTATGGGGGCATGTTTTAGGTGCAATACTAACAAGTGCCTTGCCCGCCCCGAGCAAGGCACTTGTTAGTATTGCACATAAAATATGCCCCCATAAAAAAATGTCACAGTTAACCAGTATCATCTTTTGTGGGGGGCATCTATTATTTCATTATAAAACATGTGCATAGTGTATACTTACAAAAAAAATATACATACCCAAAAATTGCCGCGAGGTGCTAAAGTGTTTGGGTTTGGCTTGAAGAAAAGGTGGCAACCCTACCCCTGTTCCACCACCGGTGAGACAAGCTGGATGCAATCAGGCTGGCATAAATCACCTCCCAGGGTGTCAGCAAGGGGGGGAGTGTGTTACCTGTGGATAGAGGCCTGGAGGCTCTGTCTGTTAGGTCTCAGCTGGGCAAGGCTGAGGGACCACAAGGCTGGGAGATAGCCTGGAGTTGGGTGACGAAGCGACGCCTGGGAGGGTTGCAGGGCTATATAGTCAGGTGGACTACTAAGCCCCAATCCCCCACAATAAACACTGAACTGGAGACAGTGGGCGTACTGGACTCTGTACAGCCAGAAGGCTGTGGGACATTGGCTGTGGGACCCATGGGTTCACAGGGTGTGAACTGTGACTTAGGTGAGTCAGAAACGTAATGTTTAGTTAGAGCCTAGCCGGGCAGGTGTTTATTTTGTATTATTTATGTTTGGTTTGCTGAGGCACAATAAATGCACTGTTTGGACATGAAACCTGGTGTCCTGAAGACGATTCTTGTGAGAATGACCCCTGAATAAGAGACGATACCTTACAATAGCCTCAAATGATGTAAGCTCTGGAGGAAATTCTTTCATTGCTTTTAATCCATGCAATGATATGCAAGAACTCTTTGGTGCCCAAGGCCCAGATTTTCAGATTCCAGATTGCACTACTCCATGGGACTCAATCTGGCATTGAACAGGATAATCTTAGGCTTATGTACAACTGTGAAACCATGGGAACCCTTTTCATGAAGCTGCCAATGCATAATTCTTATGCCGAGTTCACTTTTAGAGGCACTTTGGAACTCTGTAGTAAAACATGCAACAAAAGACTGGTTATTTTGTGACCTGCAGGCTTCAACTCTTGGCATCATGGTTTCATAGTCTACTGCTTTGTGGCTAAGCTGTTGGTAATGCCTAGACCTTTCCATTTACTGTTGACAGGAGTAGATCTAGCAGATCACAATTGAACAGACTTGTGACAATGGTATCTTTCTACGAAACAAACGTGAATGTCGTGTGACTTGCCATGTGCTACTCTTCTACATCTATTTAAACATGTGTTTTTACAGTGTTTGTCTATTCTCCTGAAGAAGGGGAGTTTATGTTACTCCCCGAAAAGGGTTGAGCTTTTCCTAATAAAGCACCTAATTTCCTGAAGTCCTTCGGGTCATCATCTCTCTGGACGCAGTGTTTTTAACATACTACAAGCGAACTCGGTGAGGGTGTCAAGTGTCTTGAGTTTATCTTGTATCTCTTAAAATACATTGTGGCGCTCCACATACCGTACTTGTTTTCTAACCATCCTCATATTACTGACAGCTTTTTCTATTATGTACAGTATGTATTTTAATTTGGTGCATGTGGCTTCTGTTTGATGTTGTCTTCTTGCAATCCATTTATATTTTATGTCAAGGAAAGGTGTACTTTAAGTGGTGATTTATAATAAAGTATGACAAATATCTAGATGCAAGTATCTAGATGGCACCTGATAATGCATTGATTTATACATTTTCTTAGTTGCACTCCTCTCTATTTTTATCAAGTGTAGTCCCTTATAGTCCCAGATATTGCTTATACCCAAAGGCATTTTTGGATAAACAACTTGTCTCTCCTTCCTGGAAAAAAAATGCCTTCTATAGTGTCTTTATTGAGGTTTTTTTACAGTTCGAACTGACCTATATGTGTAGACCAGGGGGTTGCCTAGAGTAGGTTGCAGCTTTTTTGAGACTTTTGAAAATGTCGCAAATAGTAAATTTGCCACAATCAAAGCCTAATCTCTTGTTTTGCTGTTAAACATAGATCACTTTGAAAAGTGTCGAAGATCAGAAATATCTCAAAATTTGACCAAAGTTGCAGAAAACACCGCAATCTGTATCTTGTGCAAGCTAAAAAACGTATGAATGTGATTTGATAAATGTCCCCCTTTATGTTAAAAAATCCAAGACAAAGGTAAGACCAGTTCTTGGTCACAGAAAAAAATGTCATACACTCTGTTTGCATCAAGTTTTGGCCTTCATCTAATGTATACACCGGGGCATATACATTAAATGGATGCTATACATTGATATTGGTCACCCATAGGGTCCCACTGTAAAAAGAAAAGTGCGGTATATGCTTAACAGTCTACCATACTATTCTTTGTGGTATACTGACTAGTGTTGATCACGAATATTCGAATTTCTAATTTTTATCGCGAATATAGGTACTTCAAAAATTTGCGAATATTTCGAATATAGTTATATATATTCGTAATTTCGAATATTCTAAATATATACAGTACAGACCAAAAGTTTGGACACACCTTCTCATTCAAAGAGTTTTCTTTATTTTCATGACTATGAAAATTGTAGATTCACACTGAAGGCATCAAAACTATGAATTAACACATTTGGAATTATATACATAACAAAAAAGTGTGAAACAACTGAAAATATGTCATATTCTAGGTTCTTCAAAGCAGCCACCTTTTGCTTTGATTACTGCTTTGCACACTCTTGGCATTCTCTTGATGAGCTTCAAGAGGTAGTCACCTGAAATGGTTTTCACTTCACAGGTGTGCCCTGTCAGGTTTAATAAGTGGGATTTCTTGCCTTATAAATGGGGTTGGGACCATCAGTTGTGTTGTGGAGAAGTCAGGTGGATACACAGCTGATAGTCCTACTGAATAGACTGTAAGAATTTGTATTATGGCAAGAAAAAAGCAGCTAAGTAAAGAAAAACGAGTGGCCATAATTACTTTAAGAAATGAAGGTCAGTCAGTCCGAAAAATTGGGAAAACTTTGAAAGTGTCCCCAAGTGCAGTCACAAAAACCATCAAGCGCTACAAAGAAACTGTCTCACATGCCGACCGCCCCAGGAAAGGAAGACCAAGAGTCACCTCTACTGCAGAGGATAAGTTCATCCGAGTCACCAGCCTCAGAAATCAAAGGTTAACAGCAGCTCAGATTAGAGAGCAGGTCAATGCCACACAGAGATCTAGCAGCAGACACATCTCTAGAACAACTTTTAAGAGGATACTGTGTGAATCAGGCCTTCATGGTAGAATATCTGCTAGGAAACCACTGCTAAGGACAGGCAACAAGCAGAAGAGACTTGTTTGGGCTAAAGAACACAAGGAATGGACATTAGACCAGTGGAAATCTGTGCTTTGGTCTGATGAGTCCAAATTTGAGATCTTTGGTTCCAACCACCGTGTCTTTGTGCGACGCAGAAAAGGTAAACGGATGGACTCTACATGCCTGGTTCCCACCGTGAAGCATGGAGGAGGAGGTGTGATGGTGTGGGGGTGCTTTGCTGGTGACACTGTTGGGGATTTATTCAAAATTGAAGGCATACTGAACCAGCATGGCTACCACAGCATCTTGCAGCGGCATGCTATTCCATCCGGTTTGCGTTTAGTTGGACCATCATTTATTTTTCAACAGGACAATGACCCCAAACACACCTCCAGGCGGTGTAAGGGCTATTTGACCATGAAGGAGAGTGATGGGGTGCTGCGCCAGATGAGCTGGCCTCCACAGTCACCGGATCTGAACCCAATCGAGATGGTTTGGGGTGAGCTGGACCGCAGAGTGAAGGCAATAGGGCCAACAAGTGCTAAGCATCTCTGGGATCTCCTTCAAGACTGTTGGAAGACCATTTCAGGTGACTCCCTCTTGAAGCTCATCAAGAGAATGCCAAGAGTGTGCAAAGCTATAATCAAAGCAAAAGGTGGCTACTTTGAAGAACCTAGAATATGACATATTTTCAGTTGTTTCACACTTTTTTGTTATGTATATAATTCCACATGTGTTAATTCATAGTTTTGATGCCTTCAGTGTGAATCTACAATTTTCCGCTCATCACTAATACTGACATATTCTAAAGTCACGGAAAAAAATTCACTATAGCAATAGATGCAAACATAACTTATGGACTAAGCCCTCACTCTAATGATAAAATCTGAGGCTCTTAGCCAATATATTTTGATCAAAACATATCTGTGCCCACCTACCCAGCGCCACAGTAGTCTCAGTCAGGCAGGCCCTGCTCTAAACTTACCTATTCCGTTATGCATCTACATTCAGGAGAGCAGACCCCGCACATATGGTGTGCTCTGTGTGCATCAGCAACCAATAAGAGGAGCAGTACACACACCTATATGTACCACCTTAATCAATGTCGCCTCTTAGATAGGTGGGGCAAAAGTGCACATGAATGCTACTCCCAAAATAGAAGCGCATTCACTTATGAAGGTGCCACTCCATCAAGACAAATAAAAAAAATCACGGAAAAAAGATACAAAACATCCTGCATGATATGATGGCAAATATGCGGATGTGCATGGTTACATTTATGGGCACAGATGTGTTTTGATCAAAATATATTGGCTAAGAGCCTCAGATTTTATCATTATAGTGACGGCTTAGTCCATATGTTATGTTTGCATCTATCACTATAGGGCATTATTTTCTGCCACTCTATAAATGTAGCCATGCACATCCGCAAATTTACCATCAAATCGTGCAGAATGTTTTGTATCTTTTTTTCGTATTTTTTTATACTGACATATTCTGCCTAAATGGAGGCCAAGGGGAGAGTGTTTAGGTTTTTTGTCGTGCTAATGTAACCCAATGGACATGTTTAGTATATACTGTATAGTGAAGTGAACACAGCCTTAGGCCTCATGCACACGACCGTTGTGTGTTTTGCGGTCCGCAAACCACGGATCAGCAAAACATGGATGGCGTCCGTGTGCGTTCCGCAATTTGCGGAAACGGCACTGACAGCCTTTTATATAACTGCCTATTCTTGACCCCAAAGCACGGACAAGAATAGGACAGGTTATATTTTTTTTTGCGGACCACGGAAGGGAGCAACGGATGCGTACAGCACACGGACTGCTGTCCGCATCTTTTGCGGCCCCATTGAAGTGAATGGGTCCGCATCCGAGTCGCCAAAATTGCGGCTCGGATGCGGATCAAAACTACGGCCGTGTGCATGAGGCCTTAAAGTAAAATTCAAGAACAGTTTAATTTACTTTTTTATTTAGCATTGGAGGGTTTAGTTGTGACATAAGGTCCTGCTAATATGAAATTCCAATTTACTACCGTATACCACCCATAAAACTTGAGAATGAGTAAAAAGAAGACTTTGACAAAACTTTATTTTGTATACTTTTACTTCTAACTGTAGAAATGAGTCTTGTCTAATTTATTATTTTCTATGCCTGTTTTAGGAGAAGAAAATGGTGTAAATCTACGCAAGTAAGAGAGCTGGTGTAGATTTAGACAAGATGGAAAAAAAATGGCGTCTAAATCACCGGTTTTCATAAATGTCCCCCAAAAATGTGTCAATAAAGGGTTAAAAAATGTGCAAGACTGCTCCCGTCTACTGACTAAATCGAAGGAGAGCATGAAAATGTGGTACAATCTCTGCCTATAACAATTCCCTCACTACAGTAGAAGGTAGATAGTGTTTCCTTCACCTGACCCAAAGGTGAAAGTTGTAGTCAACCAAGGAACACAATATAATCATTACCAAAAATGATAACAAACAGTTATTATTATCGCTTTTATTAGCTGTGAAATGAGTAAAAGCATCAATGCACAATTATTGGGATGATATCTGTAACTTTATATGTTGTTCTTGAATAGTTTATCAATTCTGAATTCCAGAAGTCAGCTGATTTGCACATTGTCCTTCTTATGGAAGAATCTGAACAGTGTCCTGTAAAAGAAAACCCATTGTGTAATGGTGGACTTTGTATGTACACAAACATAGAAGAGGATTCTTTACGGTAAGAGCAGTGAGACTATGAAACTCTCTGCCTGAGGAGGTGGTGATGGTGAGTACAATAAAGGAATTCAAGAGGGGCCTGGATGTATTTCTGGAGCGTAATAATATTACAGGCTATAGCTACTAGAGAGGGGTCGTTGATCCAGGGAGTTATTCTGATTGCCTGATTGGAGTCGGGAAGGAATTTTTTATTCCCCTAAAGCAGTGCTTCTCAAATAGTGGGGCGCGCCTCCCAGGGGGGGCGCCAGGCTCCGTAAAGGGGGGCTCGTTCAGGGCCGGCCTTTGGGGTGTGCGGCAGTGTAATATGCGGCAGGGAGATGAGCGCTTCCATTGTGGAAGCGCTCATCTCCCTTCCTCTGATCAGAGGCCGGCGCAGTACGGAGCGGGGGCCGGGGGAGGGACTGGGAGGAGGAGCTGGGGGCCGGCAATAGCGGTGGGGCGGTGCGGTCACTGTACTATAGCCCCGCCCCACGGCTCCCTCCGGTATACTAGTAATAGTACCGTATATCCTAATTTCTTCTGTATAATGCGCGTCCCTCAGTGATGTCACGTGCCTGCGCCGCCTGCTTTATGCCGGCATTATACAGAAGAAATTCGGATATACGGTACTATTAGGAGTGAGGGGGGCATGTTTAATAACTTTAAACGGCGGCGGCGGGCACACGGAATCTGGATGGCACAGTTAAGGGGTGGGGGTCTGTGGATGGCACTGTTATGGGCTGGGGGGGCACTGTGGATGGCACTGTTATAGGGTGGGGGGTCTGTGGATGGCACATAACAGTACCAGCCACAGATCCCCCTGTAACAGTGCCAGCCACAGATCCCCCCCATAAGTGTCCGTCATCCACAGATCCCCCCCATAAGTGTCCGTCATCCACAGATCCCCCCATAAGTGTCCGTCGTCCACAGATCCCCCCATAACAGTGTCCGTCATCCACAGATCCCCCCATAACAGTGTCCGTCATCCACAGATCCCCCCATAATAGTGTCCGTCATCCACAGATCCCCCCATAAGTGTCCGTCATCCACAGATCCCTCCATAAGTGTCCGTCATCCACAGATCCCTCCATAAGTGTCCGTCAACCACAGATCCCCCCATAAGTGTCCGTCATCCACAGATCCCCCCATAAGTGTCCGTCATCCACAGATCCCCCCCATAAGTGTCCGTCATCCACAGATCCCCCCATAACAGTGTCCGTCATCCACAGATCCCCCCATAACAGTGTCCGTCATCCACAGATCCCCCCATAACAGTGTCTGTCATCCACAGATCCCCCCATAACAGTGTCTGTCATCCACAGATCCCCCCATAACAGTGTCTGTCATCCACAGATCCCCCCATAACAGTGTCCGTCATCCACAGATCCCCCCATAACAGTGTCCGTCATCCACAGATCCCCCCATAACAGTGTCTGTCATCCACAGATCCCCCCATAACAGTGTCTGTCATCCACAGATCCCCCCATAACAGTGTCCGTCATCCACAGATCCCCCCATAACAGTGTCCGTCATCCACAGATCCCCCCATAACAGTGTCTGTCATCCACAGATCCCCCCATAACAGTGTCTGTCATCCACAGATCCCCCCATAACAGTGTCCGTCATCCACAGATCCCCCCATAACAGTGTCTGTCATCCACAGATCCCCCCATAACATTACTGGCAAAGGGGGGGCTGTTATTACTGGCAAAGGGGGGGTCTGTTATTACTGGCACAGAGGGGCTCTTATTACTGGGGGCAAATTATACTATTTACAGTCGCGCGGGGGGGTGCGAAATGTTTTCTTCTTCCTAGGGGGGGCATGATAGAAAATAATTGAGAAGCACTGCCCTAAAGTGAGGAAAATTGGTTTCTACCTCACAGTTTTTTTTTTCCTTCCTCTGGATCAACTTGCAGGATAACAGGCCGAACTGGATGTGTTTTTTCGGCATTATGTACTATGTTACCATTATATCTTGCTTTAGACATATACAGGAGAGGATGGGTAAAATAGCAGATAAACATTATTCACTGCTGCCATGTCACATTCAATAAACCCCACAGCCCTGTAAATTCCATGACACAGGCAGGTGATGGTGGTGGTACTTGTTCCTTCAAGAATGGAGGGGAGCAGCTTGGTTGAACCATGGGCTTCTCTTGAGAGGTTTCACTCACCACTTGTCTGTTATTTCAGCCAGACATTTATTGGTTAAGAATATCTTTTAGGTTAGTAACTTCTTTTTCCATCATTTGCTCTAAGATATTGTCTTGACTATGATTGATATGCAATCGCGGACACGGTCAGCAGAGTGTCCCTGTGCAAGAACCATAATATGGACTCCATCTCCAATATGTCTATCCAACAATCTACTAGTAATTAAAAGCTAATTAAGTCACTTAAGTGATTCTAATGAATGGAAGAAACATTCTATTTTGGGCCCCCTAACCTGCTATGCTCCTGTACAACTGCACAGGTTGCACATATGGTATGTCCACCTGTGTTGATATGTATAGTTGGAGCTCATGCACAAATGCTTGCACTCATCAGTGTGTAATACCGTGCATATTGGGTCCCAGATATTGGACTATATTTTTTCTAGAAGTTCTTTTAGGGTAGTACACAGGCTGATATATTGGCATTTGATAGATCATACACACAAATACACCTATACCAAGCAGATGTTTATCTTGAATACCTGAGCAAATAAGGACTTCAAGTAGCAGCACACTGCCATGCACAAAGACACATGCAAACACTGAAAACATGAATAAATGTAAACTACATTACTGCTATACTTACTATATGAGAATTAGAAGCTCTGTGCATATTTTTGATCAAGAATATGGGCCCATCTGCCAGCGACAAGGTAGCTTCTAAGATGGGATGGGATCTACACTAACTGTCTTGCCTCTCTTGGACTTTTGGCCTACAAAATTCAGGGCAATGTAGAATCCAGCTATATTATACTTTGACTAAAAGCACTAGACAGATGGGCAGTAGTGCACGATCTAATAGGAGAAGCCTCTTCTCCAACTGCACAATACAAAGAGACTCAGAGCAGCACCTCCAAACATTGTATAAGGGGAGTTCAAGTGCACGCTACTATGGCTGCAAAGCAAAAGCAAACCAGTACTACAAGTAGTAGAACACTGCTTTATGCACAAAGACACATGCTA
Organism: Bufo gargarizans; assembly: GCF_014858855.1. Classification (NCBI taxonomy): domain Eukaryota; kingdom Metazoa; phylum Chordata; class Amphibia; order Anura; family Bufonidae; genus Bufo; species Bufo gargarizans. The sequence continues at coordinate 71,996,220 of NC_058085.1, read as the reverse complement.
CCCGTAGTTCTTGTTCGCTTTTGCATTGCAGCCTTGGTAGCGTGCTCCTCAGCTCCCTTTTTATACATGGTTTGGAGGTGCTAGTTTAAATCTCTTTTGCATTCTGTGTGCCAGTGAACCACATAGGGAAAGTGGCAGGGACTGCAGGGTTTAACCTCTTGGGCACACATGACGTACCAGTACGTCATGATGTCCCGGTACTTAAGGTCACATGACGTGCTGGTATGTCGTGTGTAGTTCCGATCACCGCAGCGCGGCGGTGTCACTACCAGAGCTTTGAGACGTTCTCAAAGCTCTGTGTCTCCACCCCTGGGATGATGTCACTTAGGGTTGGAGGTTTTCTCACTGTTCTGTTTCTCCGCCCCTGTGATTAGGTCTTACTCCCAGCTGTCTCTCCTGCGTTTGATTTCTCTGCCTTTAAATCACCCCTCCTCCTATTGCAGGGCGTGGATTATATTTCTCTTTTCAGTTGTAGCTCTGCCTTGAGTATCTTCACTCCTTTAGCTACTAGTTCTCTGGACCTGTGTTCTGCTGCTGCAAGCACTCCGCATATTGCCAGCGGTCCTTGGATCCGTCTTCTCTGCGGCTGCAGCTCCATCAGCTAAGTGTGCAGACTTTGTTATGTACCTGGTGATTTCCTGACTGGATCCGAGGTGGCCCCGGTTCCCTCCATATTCTGTGCAGGGCATCGGTGGCCGTGCCCCTTCCACTATTGTAGGGGTTACAGGGCTCATCAGTCTAAGGTACGCGGGCATGCCTCGTTCCACCATTTGGATCCGGGCATGTGCTTTAGCAGCATAGGGAGAGTGTTGAGGGTCTGACAGGGGTCACCCTTTCTCTTCCCTAGTTTGGGGTCCGGTCAGTAGCTCTTTTTACTGTGTATACTCTTGTTACCCTTAAACAGCCGTGACAGGCGGGCGTTGATCGAAACTGGGTGCCTGCTGAAATCAATCAGCAGGCACACTGGAACAATGCGCGGGGGTGTCCTGTGACCAATTCAGACCTGTGGTTTGCGGTGTTTACAGGTCGTTCCGGCGGGGATCGGCGGTGCCATCGGGTCCCCGTGCTGCTGTAATCGTGACCCGATGGCATGGAAAGCAGAGCGATGCCTTCCTTAGGCATCGGCACTGCCTTCCGGTGAAGAACCTGTGAGATCCAGCCCCCTGGATCTCACAGGCAGGAAGCTGTATGAGTAATACACACTGTATCACTCATACAGCTAATGCATTCCAATACAGAAGTATTGGAATGCATTGTAAAGGGGATCAGACCCCCAAAGTCCCAAAGTAGGACAAAAGTGAAAAAAAGTTGAAAAAATAAAGTTTTCCCCCCCAAAAATTTAAAGTTTCAAGTAAAAAAAAGAAAACATAATTTCCCCCAAATAACATTGGTAAAAAATAGGGGAAAATATAAACATATCCCATGACCTAAAATAAAAAAATAAAAACTGTGCTAAATAAACCATTTTATTGTCACCTTGCACCACTAAAAGTACAACAGCAAGCGATCAAAAAGGCTTATGCCCATCAAAATAGTACCAATCTAACCGTCACCTCATCCCACAAAAAATGAGCCCCTAGCTACGACAATCGTCCAAAAGATAAAAAACTATGGCTCAGAATATGGAGACACTAAAAAAAATCATTTTTTTTGTTTTAAAAACACTGTTAGTGTAAAACTTAAGTAAATAAAAAGTTTTAAAAAAGTATACATATTGGGTATCGTCGCGTCCGTAATAACATGCTCTATAAAAATATTGCATGATCCAACCCCTCAGATGAACACCGTAAAAAAATAAAAACGGTGTAAAAAAAACAATTTTTTGTCACCTCACATCACAAAAAGTGTAATAGCAAGCGATCAAAAAGTCATACGCACCCCAAAATAGCCAATCAAACCATCATCTCATCCCAAAAAAAATTAGCCTCTACACAAGACAGTCGCCCAAAAAATAAATAAAACTATGGCTTTCAGAATGTGGAGACAATAAACAATCAAATAAAAAAAATATATGCTTTGTTATGTAAAACTGAAACAACCCTTTTTTGGAGTTTCTACTCTAGGGGTTCATCAGGGGGGCTTAAAATGGGACATGGTGTCTAAAAAAACAGTCAAGCAAACTCTGCCTTCCAAAAACCGTATGGCATTCCTTTCCTTCTGTGCCCTGCCGTGTGCCCGTACAAAATGTTATCTCTATTTTCCATTAATTCTTGTGGAACACCTAAAGGGTTAACACAGTTTGTAAAAATCTGTTTTGAATACCTTGAGGGGTGTAGTTCCTAAAATGGGGTAACTTTTTTGGAGTTTCTACTCTAGGGTGCATCAGGGGGGCTTCAAATGGGACATGGTGTCAAAAAAACAGTCCAGCAAAATCTGCCTTCCAAAAACCGTATGGCATTCCTTTCCTTCTGTGCCCTGCCGTGTGCCCGTACAGCAGTTTATGACCACATATGGGGTGTTCATCATCTGTTGGGTTGTAGTCTGGATGGAAAGTTTTACATTGATATGTGTTTACCAAAGGGCTGTTCAATATCATGTCATTATTTTGAGTTCTTTAGTTCCTTTCTGAAGTGAGTTGTGCGATGGGAGGCGGGTGCTCACTCAATTATACATTATCTAGACGATTTTTTATTTGTAGGCCTGTGGGACTCCGATACATGCACCCATTTGTTGCAGGTTTTTCAGAGTGTGATGTTGCGTTTTGGTGTTCCAGTGGCATAAGACAAGACTGAGGGGCCTTGCACCAGTTTGTCCTTTTTAGGTATTGAAATTGATATGGCCGAGATGATTTTTCGGTTTCCAAATGAATAGTTGGAACGTTTGTTGGCGCATGGTTTTAAAATGTCTTTCGCTGAATATTTGGTTTAGGGCTAAGCATGTTCCTGGTTGTCAGAATGTTGTAGCTTATGCCTTATCTAGTTTACAGATGACTAGTTTCCAAGAGTTACACCCCACAGCGCGGGCGGAAGAGGCAATCTGCCCAGAATGCTTGTAGGAGATTGTAGAGAACAAATCTTGATGTTACTCCATAATTCTGTAGTGCCGGAGACGTGCCGTAGCCATACCAGAGCATGAAAAGCAGGTGACCGTTTTCTGTTGGACATGTCTTCTTTTTAAGAGGTCACACTGGATTATTTGTCTCAACTACGCAAGTGTGGAGTTTCTGCCTCAGGAGCAGCAAAGAATCTGGCAAGTGTGGCATTTATATTGAAGCTGTGGGGTTACCAGGACATCGCAAAAGCATTTGTCATAAGACAAATACTTAAAGGTTGGTGTAAAGCGTTTTTTTTCTTGTGATGGGCGGCGGCCGGTTACATTTGCTTTATTGTGGCGTTTATTGCAGGTATTGGAGCAGATCTGTGCAGATGCTCAGGAAATGGCAGCTTTTTCATTAGCCTTTTTTGCCGCATTGCGCATTGGAGAGTTGGTTGCTCCTAGTTCAGTTAGGTCTGGTGGTTTGGCTGCAAAGGATGTACTAGTGACAGAACAGTGCCTCAGAGTGTGAGCCCGCCGCTCGAAGACAGACAGTCCTGGGCTTGGTGCGTGGTTGACTATTAAAGCTTTGGGGGGTAAACTTTGTCCGGTCCACCTAGTTAGTGCATTTGAGGCAGAGCGGGTTTTTAGCCCTCAATTTCTGGTTCATAAGTCTAGTAATTGTTTGACTCATTTCCAGCTTTTTGCAGTTCTCAGGTCCTATTTGGACTGTTTGGGTTTGGATGCTAAGCAATTTGGCACCCATTCATTTCGTATCGGGGCAGCAACGGAGGCTGCATGATTGGGTCTGGGCGAGCAAGAAATTATGAATCTCTGTAGGTGGAGGTCTCAGTGCTTTCGGTCATGTATTCTCCCAGATTTAGTCGTGGAGTGATGGTTAGATTGTAATGTTATGTTTTGTTTAATTTTGCAGATTTTCCTCAGATTTGGATCGTTGGGCATTCATATATATATATATATATATATATATATATATATATTGGGCGGCTCGGCATGCAGAACACCGGTCTCCAGGCCTGTTGCTGGGTTTTACGTCTGTTTCAGTCCATTGGCGTGGAATCCGGGGTTTATGGTGGGTACAGTTGTTGCCTGAAATTGTTCTGATTAGCAGTCGTTGCCATTCACCAGTTTTGTTACTTATACATGCCTGTGTTAATGATGTTGGGCAGTTGCGATCAGCTGAGCTTTTGTCTCTTATGAAAGCAAATTTGGGTCGCTTTATGTTGTTGTTTGAGAATTGTGTTTTGTTATGGTCAGAGATGGTTAGTAGAAAAGTATGGAGAGGTGCTCGCAGCATAGAAGCAGTGGAGAGGTCGCGGAGACTGCTGAATGTTGGTGTCACCGCCAGATTTCTGAAAAGCTCTGAAAGACGTTCTTCAGTACCTCTTGCTTGAGGTTCTTTTGTTTTGGTTTTGTTTTGTCATCTCATTTCCCTCTCTCAGCTGTCATCTAGTTGCACTGATTGCATCCCTTTATATCCCCTCCCATACTGCATCACTTTGCGGTTTATACAACTTCCTGGATTATGCACACTGCTAGATGCTACAACTGCTGGTGCCTCAGATAAGTCTGTTCCTTTATTTGTGTTTTCCTGTTGGCTTAATACTTGGTGACCCTGACTCCCTCCGCAATAGGTGTAGAGAGCCGGTGGTCGTGTCCCATCACTATTATAGGGTTTTCAGGTGTCACACAGTCTAGGTACGAGGGCATGCCATTATCTATCATAAAGATATTTGCATGGGCTGAGCAGTCAGGGAGAGCTCTAGGGCTTTTATAGGGCTCACCCTTATGTTCCTTAGTTTGGAATCGAGTCAGTTGGATCGTTATTTGTATCTTCTAGTTTTCTGCAACACCATCCGTGACAGTTAGAGTGGTGAATTTTGTCCACTCTTTGGGTGGTGTTTCTCTGAGGCATAGATTATTGGAAGGGGATAATGCGAATTTGTTGCTATTGGATGGCATGCACTTGAATCCCATCGACTTAGACATTTTCATTTCGGATTTACAGGATGGTGTGGAGGCTGCAATTCGGCTTTTGGGTGGGGGGGGGGGGGTCTTTGAGCGTCAGACTGTCATTCTCCTCCATGGTGGGGGAGTTTGCCCTGAAGGCATTCGATGGATGTACAGTTAGGTCCATACATATTTGCACACTGACACAAATTTTGTTTTAATTGCCTGTTTACTAAAACATATTCAAGTTATAGAGTTGAGGGTTTCCACATTAAAATTGGATGAAGGGTTTAGGAGTTTCACCCTGTGGCACCCTGTTTGTAAAGGGACCAAAAGTAATAGGAAAATTAACTCAAAGGCTGTTTCATGGGCAGGTGTGGGCAATTCCTTCATTATTTCATTCTTAATTAAGCATATAAAAGGCCTGGGGTTGATTTGAGGTGTGGTACTTGCATTTTGAAGATTTTGCTGAGAAGTAAACATGCGGTCAAAAGTGCTCTCCATGCAGGTGAAACAAGCCATCCTTCATCTGCGAAAACAGAAAAAACCCATCCGAGAAAGTGCTACACTATTTGAAGTGGCAAAATCTACAGTTTGGTACATCCTGAGAAAGAAAGAAAGCACTGGTGACCTCAACAATGCAAAAAGACCTGGACACCCACGGAAGACAACAGTGCTGCATGATCGCAGAATAATTACCATGGTGAAGAGAAACTCCTTCACAATAACCAAGTGAACAACACTTTCAGTATATAGGCATATCAATATCCAAATCTACCATACAGAGAAGACTGCATGAAAGTAAATACAGAGGGTTTACTGCACGGTGCAAGCCACTCATAAGCCTCAAAAATAAGAAGGCTAGATTTGACATCTTCAAAAACCAGCACACTTCTGGAAGAACATTCTTTGGACAGATAAAACCAAGATTAACCTCTACCAGAATGATGGAAAGAAAAAAGTATGGCGAAGGCATGGTACAGCTCATGATCCAAAGCATACCACATCCTCTGTAAAATACGGCGAAGGCAGTGTGATGGCTTGGGCAAGCATGATCCTAGTGTTTATTGATGATGTGACACAGGACAGAAGCAGCCGGATGAATTCTGGGGTTTTAAGAGACATACTGTCTGCTCAAATCGAGCCAAATGCAACCAAACCGATTGGTCGGCGTTTCACAATACAGATGGATTATGACCCAAAACATAAAGCCAAAGCAACCCAGAAGTTTATTAAAGCAAAGAAGAGGAATATTCTTGAATGACCAAGTCAGTCACCTGATCTGAACCCAATTGAGTATGCATTTCACTTGTTGAAGACTAAACTTCAGACAGAAAGACCCACAAACAGCAACTGAAAACCGCTGCAGTAAAGGCCTGGCCAAGCATTAAAAATTAGGAAACACAGCGTGATGTCCATGAGTTTAAGACTTCAGGCAGTCATTGCCAACAAATGGTTTTCAACCAAGTATTAGAAATTAACATTTTATTTACAATTATTTAATTTGTCCAATTACTTTTGAACCCCTGAAATGAAGGGATTAAGTTTAAAAAATGCTTCAGTTCCTCACATTTTTATGCAATCATTTTGTTCAACCCACTGAATTAAAGCTGAAAGTCTGAACTTAAACAGCATCTAAATTGTTTAGTTCAAAATCCATTGTGGTAATGTACAAAACAAAAATTTGAAAAATGTTGTCTCTGTCCAAATATATTTGGACCTAACTATACATGCTCGATGTAATACAGCATCATGGGGAGCATACAGAAAAGCAACATCGAAATAAGGAAGAGTGACAAGGCTATCTTGTTGAAAATGTTGTTTAATAAAGCTGTGGCCACCCCATTTTCTCCATCAAATGGTGTTCTTTTTTGTGGAAGAGCAGATGCTGTAGTGGTAATGCGGCCGGTCCACGTAGTCCTTGAATAATTGGTTGTGTAATATGTTTAAAACCAGCTATTTCCTGACTGCAGAAAGCATGCATAGTGATGTAGGACACTGTGCCTTGCATCAACACGCATAGTGAGTCTGCTGTGGTAGTGAAATAATACTGTCAGTCAGTATGACATGCAGATGACAGGCGTCGCTCTTAGAATCACTGCACACTTCACTTCTTTGGGCAGTTACGGGGCCAAAACCGACCAAATAACTCAAGTATGAACTCAGCCTTACAGGTCAATGTTAGCGTCAGGTATAAAGAACCGTCCAGAGGTCCAAGATCCTACTACAGAGTGAAAGAGCGCACTTCTTTTACACCATCGCCATCTGATTCCATATAGAACCTGTTCTATTAAACGCGTATACAAGTAAAGCCCCACGAATAGGTTGTTAGCAGTAAGTTTGTGTTGATGTCACTGATTATTTTGCCCTTCCTCTTATACGTCAGAACAATAACCCCCAAAAAACAGATCTGCCTGTTGAGCATCCACATTCACTTGGTCAGCATTTGGTCAGTAATCCATAAATATTGCTATTGGCAAAAAAAAACAGGATTGGATCCAATACGGAGATGACACGTGAATGGAATATTTGCATGTCTTCTGTGCTTTGTACCCACTCCTGCTTTTGGCTACCAAATCTGAAGCCAATTCTGATGGGACCATACAGGCCTTACAGCTGCTACACAGACAGGATCTGTTGTGTGTCAAATTTTTCCTTCCTTCTGACAGATCATAAGAAGGATCAAATAAATGATGTGTGCAGGGCTGGTACTGCCTTTTTGGCAAAGAAATCATGGCTTGGGACACCACTTGTAAAGGGAGGGACTGCAGTACCAGCAACTTGGCCAGGAGCACGTTCAGCTTCTGCACCGTTGGATAAGTGCACGTAAACTGTTGTGTCTTGGCAATCGCTTTGGTGATCGATTGCTGACTAGTGATGATTGAGCATGCTCTGCACATGGCGGTATTCAGCTGAATACCGCATGTGCTTGACTGCAGTGGCGTAGCAGGGGGGCATTGCCTCGGGTGCCAGACTGCAGGGGGCGGGCCACCGGCGCAAAATGTGAACTGACTTTTAATTCTGCTCTGCTGCACTGCGCAGAGTGAGGAGCAGTTTCAGCAGAAGGAGCGTGCGCACCCTTATGAATAACCAGGGCGCACACTGCAGTGCTGGTACTCCAGTCCTGTCCTGCCGAGTCGCTGATAGGCTCTGCCCTCCTTCCAAGCGGGAAAGACACTGCGGAGCAAGAAGAAGAAGATGGCTGCCGCTTCAGGACTCAAGTATGCAGCCTGAGTGTGACAGTGACTAACACAGTGCAACTGAGCTCAGGAACAATTTCATTAAAGTAAAGTAAACAGTGCCTGCTGCACAGCTCAGACCAATTAGGGAATGGAGTGAACTGCTAGCTAGTACTGCTCAGAGAAGTATCTCTTCAGTTAAGACCCGGGCTTGCTGCCCAGAGGGGTAACTTTTGTGGGTAAAATGGGTGTCTTTGCCAATTGCGTTATTCAATGTTTTTAGCCCTCCTAAAAAAAAATTGCAAAAAAATTATGTCCCCCCCAAAATAATAAAAAAGCTCCCCAGTGACCCCACAAAAAACAGCACTCACACAGGTCACAGAGCGGGTCATCATACTATTAATACAGAGAAGGCCATTATACTTATAATACAGAGGGGGACATAATAATAACAATTGAGAGGGGGGTATTACATTGGATGTAAAAAGTATACACACCCCTGTTAAAATGTCAGGTTTCTGTGCTGTAAAAAAACGAGACAAATATAAATAATTTCAGAACTTTTTACACTTTTAATGTGACCTATAAACTGTACCACTCAATTGAAAAACAAACTGAAATATTTTAGGTGGAGGGAAGAAACAAAAAAAATAATAAAAATAATGTGGTTGCATAAGTGTGCACACCCTCTTATAACTGGGGATGTAGCTGTGTTTAGAATTAAGCAATCACATTCAAAATCATGGTAAATAGGAGTCAGCATACACCTGCCATCATTTAAAGTGCCTCTGATTAACCCCAAATAAAGTTCAGCTGTTGGTTGGTCTTTCCTGAAATTTTCTTAGTCGAATCCCACAGCAAAAGCCATGGTCCACAGAGAGCTTCCAAAGCATCAGAGAGATCTCATTGTTAAAAGGCATCAGTCAGGAGAAGGGTACAAAAGAATTTCCAAGGCATTAGATATACCATGGAACACAGTGAAGACAGTCATCATCAAGAGAAGAAAATATGGCACAACAGTGACATTACCAAGAACTGGATATCCCTCCAAAATGTATGAAAAGACGAGAAGAAAACTGGTCTGGGAGGCTACCAAGAGGCCTACAGCAACATTAATGGAGCTGCAGGAATATCTGGCAAGTACTGGCTGTATTGTACATGTTACAACAATCTTCCATATTCTTCATATGTCTGGGCTATGGGGTAGAGTGGCAAGATGAAAGTCTTTTGTTACGAAGAAAAACATCCAAGCAAGGCTACATTTTGCAAAAACACATCTGAAATCTCCCAAAAGCATGTGGGAAAAGGTGTTACGGTCTGATGAAACCAAGGTGGAACTTTTTGGCCATAATTCCAAAAGATATGTTTGGCCTAAAAACAACACTGCACATCACCAAAAGAACACCATACCAGCATGGTATGAAGCATGGTGGTGGCAGCATCATACTTTGGGGCTGTTTTTCTTCAGCTGGAACTGGGGCCTTAGTTAAAGAGGACCTTTCACCAGAATAAAACTTCTAAACTGACTATACAGGCATGTAGAGCGGCGCCCAGGGATCCCCCTGCACTTACTGTTATACCTGGGCGCCGCTCCGTTCTCCCGTTATTGCCTCCGGTATCTTCATAGTTAGGCTCCACCCAGGGGAACCTGCCGGCGCCTCCTTCTCCCATGCTGCAGCGCTGGCCAATCACAGCGCTCAGCTCATAGCCTGAGAGGCTTTTTTCTCTCTCAGGCTATGAGCTGAGCGCTGTGATTGGCCAGCGATACAGCATGGGAGAATGAGCCGACGGCAGGTTCCCCTGGGTGGAGCCTAACTATGAAGATACCGGAGGCAATAACGGGAGAACGGAGCGGCACCCAGGTATAACAGTAAGTGCAGGGGGGTCCCTGGGCGCCGCTCTACATGCCTGTATAGTTAGTTTAGATGTTTTATTCTGGTGAAAGGTCCTCTTTAAGCTAGAGGGAATTATGAACAGTTCCAAATACCAGTCAATATTGGCACAAAACCTTCAGCTGAACATGAAGAGGAACTTCATCTTTCAGCATGACAACGACCCAAACAACAAAGGATTGGCTTCACCAGAAGAAGATTAAAGTTTTGGAATGGCCCAGCCAGAGCCCAGACCTGAATCTGATTGAAAATCTGTGGGGGGATCTGAAGAGGGCTGTGCACAGGAGATGCCCTTGCAATCTGACAGATTTTGAGTGTTTTTGCAAAGAAGAGTGGGCAAATCTTGCTGTAATAAAATGAAAAGGTGCTTCAACAAAGTATTAGTTTAAGGGTGTGCACACTTATGCAACCATATTTAATTTTTATATTTTTTCTTCCATCTACCTAAAAATAATTCAGTTTGTTTTTCAATTGAGTTGTACAGTACAGTTTATAGGTCACATTAAAGGTGGAAAAAGTTCTGAAATTATTTATCTTTGTCTCATTTTTTTACATCATAGAAACCTGACATTTTAAAAGGAGTGTGTAGACTTTTTATATCCACTGTTTATATAATAATAATAATAATCATACAAAGGGGACACTGCAACGGGTCTTTATAAATACTTGGACCACTGTAGGAGGCATTATAACTACTGCATACACTATAGGGGACTTTATTACTACTGTGGGCTCTATAGGGGTACCTTATAGAGGGGCCTTGTTACTGCTCGGGACACTATAGGTTATATTTATTAATAATTGTGCTGAGAAGCCATGTTTTATTATGCTGAAAAACAGTCGTCATAGCAAAAGCATAGCATTTAGGATGTGGGGTCCAGATTCAGGCCTCATGCACACGACCCTTGTGTGCATCCGCGTCCGTGCCGTCATTTTTCACAGTTTAGCAGAGGTCCCATTCATTTCTATGGAGCTGTGAAAAAAAACTCATAGTCCTGATAGTTTTTTTTCTCAGCGTCCGTGATCCGTGATTCCAGCCCGTCAAAAAAATATAACCTGTCCTATTCTTGTTAGTGGAAAACGGAGGACGGACCCATTCAAGTCAATGGGTCCGTAAGAAAAAAACGTCTGCACAACAGGTATGCCATACGTGTCCGTGTCTGTTTTTTTCCTACAAGACCTTGGTGCAATAAAATAACACTTTTTATTAACCTTCCTTTTTTTTCTCCTGTCAGACAAAAAAAAGGAAGACCCAAGGAAACACAACTGAAGCAAAATCGGACACGGACCACTGAAGCCAAATCACTGACCACACTGTTGTGTGCATCAGGCCTCACTCTCACATGTTGTATACTTTGTATAGTCTTATTTTCTGTTTCCCCATTTCTGGATCAGCACTCCTCCCCATTCGGCCCAGGTGTTATTAATCGGCAGGAGTCTGCTGAGGGTCTATACATTCCTACCACCTCTCAGTTGGAGTTTGTGAACAGGTTAGCTTTTTGCACCTGTTCACATGATGCGGTGCTGAGTGGTGGCTGTTGCTGCTCTTGTGCTGTGCTGGTGGAGTGATGGGACCCAGGGCCAAGGTGGCTTTGCTGCACAGTGAGGGTGCTGTGTTGCTACTGGGTCCCATCGCCTGCTGGGGTGGTGCGGGGGTGCCGGTGGTCGCTGCGCAGTGCCGCGCTAAAGTTAGAGTAGGTCCCCACTTGAAGAGGCAACCTTGTTGCGGTAAGTGGGCCTATGCTCTTTGATCAAACTGTATACCAATGCCTCCTTTTAGTGCATAGCATAGGGTTATATTTATTAATAATTGTGCTGAGAAGCCATGTTTAATTATGCTGAAAAACAGTCAGCATATCAAAAGCATAGCATTGAGGATGTGCGGTCCAGATTCACTCTCACATGTTGTATAGAGTCCATAGTTCCTTGGGCAACCGAGGAGGGGAGACAAGGGGAACACACAGCAATTACAACAGAGGCAGGGCAACACTCTCCAAAGCCTGTGGCAGTTTCATGACACCCCGTCAGTACCCTCACGCTGATGCGCGGCCTACTGTCACAAGGAGGGAAAAATTTTGGAGGATGGTGAAGGAGTACATAGCAGACATTGTCAGCGTCCTCAATGATCCCTCAGTGTCTTACGTTGCAGACGCAGCATGTTGCAGTGCGACACCATAGACTGCCATTATAAAAATTGTCGCGCGGCATTAGTACAGCAAAATGTTGCGCGATAATTGTCGTTGTGTAGATGTAGCCTAAGAATCATTGTATGGACCCACATAGTAAAATTATGTTATTTTTACCACACAGTGAACTCCGTAAAAAAAAATCCACAAAATAATGTAAAAATTTCAGTTTTTTTTCTTCCCCCCTAAAAAAAAAAATAAGCCATTTAATACACTATATCTACACCTCAAAATGGTTCCTAAAAAAACACAACTAATCCTGCAAAATGAAAAAACTATTTAGAAGAAAAAATTAATGACTGCTAGAACACAAAGGAGGAGGGGTTAAACATGCAATAGTGTCCCCTGCATTTACTGCAAACACACATTAAAAAGTTACATTATTGGGAGGGTTTTTCCAATTTTAACGTGACTGTTAGGCGGTTAAACCATTAATATTATCCTTCAAATTGTCTCTTACTGCTTACCGTAGTTAAGTAAATATGCATATGTCTACGCATTAATTCATATACCTTATTTTTTATGTTTTTTGTGGGTGCATTACCCCTATTTTGGAGACCATGGGGGTCATTTACTAACTAAAAATACCCCTATATTAGGCGTATTTCTGGTGCAGATTGTGACTTTCCCCCTCTCACGGCAGGCCTAAAAAAGTGGGTGTGGGCTGGAAAAGGTACGGGTTACCTGGTTTAGGCGTTGAAAAGGGTCTAAATGTAAGACAGCAAGGAAGCTGGCTTACATTTAGACTGGCTCTGGATGCGCCGAATTTATGTAGAGGCCGGCGCCTCTACATAGCTTTGGTGGATCCACCGCCAGAACAGGGTACATTAACCCCTTAAGGATCGGGCTCATTTTCAACTTAAGGACCAGGCCATTTTTTGCAAATCTGACCAGTGTCACTTTAAGTGCTGATAACTTTAAAACGCTTTTACTTATACAGGCCATTCTGAGATTGTTTTTTCGTCACATATTGTACTTCATGACACTGGTAAAATAAAGTAAAAAAAAATATTTTTTTTGCATAATAAAATACCTAATTTACCAAAAATTTGGAAATATTTGCAAATTTCAAAGTTTCAGTTTCTCTACTTCTGTAATACATAGTAATACCCCCAAAAATTGTGATGACTTAACATTCCCCATATGTCTACTTCATGTTTGAATTATTTTGGGAATGATATTTTATTTTTTGGGGATGTTACAAGGCTTAGAAGTTTAGAAGCAAATCTTGAAATTTTTCAGAAATTTACAAAAAACCAATTTTTAGGGACCACTACAGCTCTGAAGTCACTTTGCAAGGCTTACATAATAGAAACCGCCCAAAAATGACCCCATTCTATAAACTACACCCCTCAAGGTATTCAAAACTGATTTTACAAACTCCGTTAACCCTTTAGGTGTTGCACAAGAGTTATTGGCAAATGGGGATGAAATTTGAGAATTTCATTTTTTTGCCTAATTTTCCATTTTAACCCATTTTTTCCACTAACAAAGCAAGGGTTAACAGCCAAACAAGACTGTATCTTTATTGCCCTGACTCTGCCGTTTACAGAAACACCCCATATGTGGCCGTAAACTACTGTACGGCCACACAGCGGGGCGTAGAGTGAAAGGTGCGCCATATGGTTTTTGGAAGCCAGATTTTGCTGGACAGTTTTTTTGACACCATGTCCCATTTGAAGCCCCCTGATGCACCCCTAGAGTAGAAACTCCATAAAAGTGACCCCATCTAAGAAACTACACCCCTCAAGGTATTCAAAACTGATGTTACAAACTTTGTTAACCCTTTAGGTGTTGCACAAGATTTAATGGAAAATAGAGATACAATTTCAAAATTTCACTTTTTTGGCAGATTTTCCATTTTAATATTTTTTTTCCAGTTACAAAGCAAGGGTTAACAGCCAAACAAAACTCATTATTTATGGCCCTGATTCTGCAGTTTACAGAAACACCTCATATGTGGTCGTAAACTGCTGTACGGGCACACGGCAGGGTGCAGAAGGAAAGGAATGCCACATGGTTTTTGGAAGGCAGATTTTGCTGGACTGGTTTTTTGACACCATGTCCCATTTGAAGCCCCCCTGATGCACCCCTAGAGTAGAAACTCCATAAAAGTGACCCCATCTAAGAAACTACACCCCTCAAGGTATTCAAAACTGATGTTACAAACTTTGTTTACCCTTTAGGTGTTGCACAAGATTTAATGGAAAATAGAGATACAATTTCAAAATTTTACTTTTTTGGCAGATTTTCCATTTTAATATTTTTTTTCCAGTTACAAAGCAAGGGTTAACAGCCAAACAAAACTCATTATTTATGGCCCTGATTCTGTAGTTTACAGAAACACCTCATATGTGGTCGTAAACTGCTGTACGGGCACACGGCAGGGTGCAGAAGGAAAGGAATGCCACATGGTTTTTGGAAGGCAGATTTTGCTGGACTGGTTTTTTGACACCATGTCCCATTTGAAGCCCCCCTGATGCACCCCTAGAGTAGAAACTCCATAAAAGTGACCCCATCTAAGAAACTACACCCCTCAAGGTATTCAAAACTGATGTTACAAACTTTGTTTACCCTTTAGGTGTTGCACAAGATTTAATGGAAAATAGAGATACAATTTCAAAATTTCACTTTTTTGGCAGATTTTCCATTTTAATATTTTTTTTCCAGTTACAAAGCAAGGGTTAACAGCCAAACAAAACTCATTATTTATGGCCCTGATTCTGTAGTTTACAGAAACACCTCATATGTGGTCGTAAACTGCTGTACGGGCACACGGCAGGGTGCAGAAGGAAAGGAATGCCACATGGTTTTTGGAAGGCAGATTTTGCTGGACTGGTTTTTTGACACCATGTCCCATTTGAAGCCCCCCTGATGCACCCCTAGAGTAGAAACTCCATAAAAGTGACCCCATCTAAGAAACTACACCCCTCAAGGTATTCAAAACTGATTTTACAAACTTTGTTAACCCTTTAGGTGTTGCACAAGATTTAATGGAAAATAGAGATACAATTTCAAAATTTCACTTTTTTGGCAGATTTTCCATTTTAATATTTTTTTTTCCAGTTACAAAGCAAGGGTTAACAGCCAAACAAAACTCATTATTTATGGCCCTGATTCTGTAGTTTACAGAAACACCTCATATGTGGTTGTAGACCGCTGTACGGGCAAACGGCAGGGCGCAGAAGGAAAGGAATGCCACATGGTTTTTGGAAGGCAGATTTTGCTGGACTGGTTTTTTGACACCATGTCCCATTTGAAGCCCCCCTGATGCACCCCTAGAGTAGAAACTCCAAAAAAGTGACCCCATTTTAGAAAGTACGGGATAGGATGGCAGTATTGTTGGTACTAGTTCAGGGTAGATATGATTTTTGGTTGCTCTATATTACACTTTTTGTGCGGCAAGGTAACAAGAAATAGCTTTTTTGGCACGTTTCTTTTTTTTGTTATTTACAACATTCATCTGACAGGTTAGATCACGTGGTAATTTTATAGAGCAGGTTGTCACGGACGCAGCGATACCTAATATGTATACAATTATTTTTTTTTTATGTAAGTTTTATACAATAACTTCATTTTTAAAACCAAAAAATTGTTTAGTGTCTCCATAGTCTGAGAGCCATAGTTTTTTCAGTTTTTGGGCCATTATCTTGAGTAGGGTCTAATTTTTTGCGGGATGAGATGACAGTTTGATTGGCACTATTTTGGGGTGCATATGACTTTTTGATCGCTTGCTATTACACTTTTTGTGACGTAAGATTGCAAAAAATAGCTTTTTTTACACCGTTTTTTTTTTTTTTTTTTTACGGTGGTCATCTGAGGGGTTAGGTCATGTGATATTTATATAGAGCCGGTCGATACGGACGCGGCAATACCTAATATGTATACTTTATTTTTATTTATGTAGGTTTTACACAATGATTTTATTTTTGAAACAAAAAAAATGATGTTTTAGTGTTTCCATAGTCTAAGAGCCATAGTTTTTTCAGTTTTTGGGCGATTATCTTGAGTAGGGTCTCATTTTTTGCGGGATGAGATGACGGTTTGATTGGTACTATTTTGGCGTACATGCGACTTTTTTGATCACTTTTATTACCTTTTTTGGGAAGTAAGGTGGGCAAAATTTCAATTTTCTCATAGTTTTTATTTTTTTATTTTTATGGCGTTCACTGTGCGGGGAAAGTAACATGGCCGTTTTATAGATCAGGTCGTTACGGACGCGGCGATACCTAATATGTGTAGTTTATTTTATTTTTTTAATTTTTATTCAGTGATAAATGTTTTTTTTTTTTCTCTTAACTTTTTTCACTTATTCTTTTTATTTTTTGACCCAGACCCACTTGGTTCTTGAAGATCCAGTGGGTCTGATGTCTGTATAATACAGTACAGAACCTATATAGGGTTCTGCACTGTATTTTACTTACACTGAACAGATCTATGCTTTCAGCACAGATCTGTTCAGCACCATGGACAGCAGGACGCCTGAGCAGGCGTCCTGTTGCCATGGGAACCTTCCCCGTCTGCTCAGTTATGGTCAGAACTTCGCAGACGGGGAAGGGTGAGGACGGGGCTTCGGGGGGCTCTCTGGGGGCTCTCTCCCTCTCCCATCGGGGGGCTGCAAAGGCACAGCAGCCCCCCGATCGGAGAGGGAGGGAGCTCCTTGCGCTGTTAACCTTTTCCATACAGCGGTCCATACGGACCGCTGTATGGAAAGGGTTAAACGGCTGACATCGCATCAACGATGTCAGCCGTTTATACCAGGGTGCCAGCAATGTGCTGGCACCCTGGTATAACCCACTGTACACCAACGATTATGCAATGGGAGGCGGGCGGGGGATCGCGATCCCGCCTGCCGCACCGCCCGCCTCCCGCAACGCCCCCACTGCCTGCGACACCCCCCCCTGCACCTCCCGCCGCCATCAAATCATACAGGGGTGCAGGGGGGGGTGCGCAATATTGATTTTAGGCACTCAGAAGTTTCTGATCCCCGCGGTCAGGGACCGCGGGGATCAGAAACTGCAAAAAGCGCAGCAAACCGCAGGTCTGAATTGACCTGCGGTTTGCTGTGATCGCCGACACGGGGGGGTCAAATGACCCCCCCCTGCGTTGTTACGGGATGCCGGCTGAATGATTTCAGCCGGCGTCCCGTTCCGATTAACCCCTGCGGCGCCGGAATGCAGATTTTAAGTCAGGACGTACCGGTACGTCCTCGGTCCTTAAGGACTCTGGAAATAGGGCGTACCGGTACGTCCTCGGTCCTTAAGGGGTTAAGACTGGCGTCTAAAAAGCCGGTCTTACTTAATGATCCCCCCATATGTTTACTGTTTGGGAGTATGGCTGTGATTGATGATTACTAAGCTGGTAAAGGCACCGATCATTATTTTTGCTCAAATACTTTTTATAAATTTTCACCAAAGAACATATGAAATGACATTCTTACCGTTTTAAAGCTTATCTTGGATCCAAGAATCCAGAAGGGTATGGGAAAAGTTAAATGTAAATCTGTGGAAAAGACCATTATACATTTAAATGCTTGGATTGTAAAAAGGTAAATATATAAAGAAGGATGTATGTATGTATGTGTATATGTTCTGCAATCACTCAAAAACGCAACCATCAATTTCAACTAAACTCTGTATACACATCCCTTGCTGCCTGGAAAGAAATCTTGTGCGGGTCTCAGCTCTCTAGAACGTACAGTTCCCAAAAATGACCTGCATTAGCCAATACAAGCCTGCAAGTCTTTCTCTTCATATCCCAACTGCCATACACACGGTCACTTGTCCCTTATCAGCCAATAGAAGCTTGCAGGCACTTAGTCTCCACATACACACAGCTTTACTCCAGGTTTCCATAACAACCCAGCCATTTTTATTCACTGCAGTAGGTCAGCTGTAGGCTAGGGCTGACACATAGGGTACAACTACACTGCTACATGCATCTATCTTGGATGGATTTTTTGCGATTGTCGCAGTGCAACACCATAGCCTATCATTATAAAAAAATGTTGCGCGACACATGTCATCATTTAGCCCTAGCCTTAAAGGGGCAGGGCGCTGTGAAAGTCACTGTTAAGGGGGCAGAGGCCACTATTAAAGGGGCAGGGCGCTGTGGAGGACACTGTTAAGGGGGCAGGCCGCTGTGGAGGTCACTGTTAACCGCCTCCGGACCGCCTAACGCAGATGTGCGGTCCGGAGGCGGCAGCCCTGCGCACAACGACGCATATACGCGTCATCTCGCGAGGGCCGGGATTTCCTGTGAACGCACGCACACAGGCGCGCGCGCTCACAGGAACGGAAGGTAAGCGAGTGGATCTCCAGCCTGCCAGCGGCGATCGCTCGCTGGCAGGCTGGAGATCCGAATTTTTTAACCCCTAACAGGTATATTAGACGCTGTTTTGATAACAGCGTCTAATATACCTGCTACCTGGTCCTCTGGTGGTCCCTTTTGTTAGGATCGACCACCAGAGGACACAGGTAGGTCAGTAAAGTCGCACCAAACACTACACTACACCCCCCCCCCCGGTCACTTATTAACCCCTTATGAACCCCTGATCACCCATGATCACCCCATATAAACTCCCTGATCACCCCCCTGTCATTGATCACCCCCCTGTCAGGCTCCGTTCAGACGTCCGTATGATTTTTACGGATCCACGGATACATGAATCGGATCCGCAAAAAACACATGCGGACGTCTGAATGGAGCCTTACAGGGGGGTGATCAATGACAGGCGGGTGATCACCCAGATACACTCCCTGATCACCCCCTGTCATTGATCACCCCCCTGTAAGGCTCCATTCAGACGTCCGCATGTGTTTTGCGGATCCGATCCATGTATCCATGGATCCGTAAAAATCATGGGGACGTCTGAATGGAGCCTTACAGGGGTGTGATCAATGACAGGGGGGTGATCACCCATATACACTCCCTGATCACCCCCTGTCATTGATCACCCCCCTGTAAGGCTCCATTCAGACGTCCGCATGATTTTTACGGATCCATGGATACATGGATCGGATCCGCAAAACACATGTGGACGTCTGAATGGAGCCTTACAGGGGGGTGATCAATGACAGGCGGGTGATCACCCATATACACTCCCTGATCACCCCCTGTCATTGATCACCCCCCTGTCATTGATCACCCCCCTGTAAGGCTCCATTCAGACGTCCGCATGTGTTTTGCGGATCCGATCCATGTATCCATGGATCCGTAAAAATCATACGGACGTCTGAATGGAGCCTTACAGGGGGGGTGATCAGTGACAGGGGGGTGATCACCCTGATCACCCCCTGTCATTGATCACCCCCCTGTAAGGCTCCATTCAGACGTCCGCATGTGTTTTGCGGATCCGATCCATGGATCCGTAAAAATCATGCGGACGTCTGAATGGAGCCTTCCCAGGGGGGTGATCAATGACAGGGGGGTGATCAGGGAGTCTATATGGGTGATCACCCCCCTGTCATTGATCACCCCCCCCCTTCTGTAAGGCTCCATTCAGACATTTTTTTGGCCCAAGTTAGCGGAAATTTTTTGTTTGTTTTTGCTTTTGTTTTTGTTTTTTCTTACTAAGTCTCATATTCCACTAACTTGTGTCAAAAAATAAAATCTCCCATGAACTCACCATACCCCTCACGGAATCCAAATGCGTAAACATTTTTAGACATTTATATTCCAGACTTCTTCTCAAGCTTTAGGGCCCCTAAAAAGCCAGGGCAGTATAAATACCCCACATGTGACCCCATTTCGGAAAGAAGACACGCCAAGGTATTCCGTGAGGGGCATATTGAGTCCATGAAAGATTGAAATTTTTGTCCTAAGTTAGCGGAAAGTGAGACTTTGTGAGAAAAAAACAAAAAAAAATCAATTTCCGCTAACTTATGCAAAAAAAAAAAAAATTTCGATGAACTCGCCAGGCCCCTCATTGAATACCTTGGGGTGTCTTCTTTCCAAAGTGGGGTCACATGTGGGGTATTTATACTGCCCTGGCTTTTTAGGGGCCCGAAAGCGTGAGAAGAAGTCTGGGATCCAAATGTCTAAAAATGCCCTCCTAAAAGGAATTTGGGCACCTTTGCGCATCTAGGCTGCAAAAAAGTGTGACACATCTGGTATCACCGTACTCAGGAGAAGTTGGGCAATGTGTTTTGGGGTGTCATTTTACATATACCCATGCTGGGTGAGAAAAATATCTTGGTCAATTGCCAACTTTGTATAAAAAAATTGGAAAAGTTGTCTTTTGCCAAGATATTTCTCTCACCCAGCATGGGTATATGTAAAATGACACCCCAAAACACATTCCCCAACTTCTCCTGAGTACGGCGATACCAGATGTGTCACACTTTTTTGCAGCCTAGGTGGGCAAAGGGGCACATATTCCAAAGTGCACCTTTCAGATTTCACCGGTCATTTTTTACACATTTCGATTGCAAAGTACTTCTCACACATTTGGGCCCCTAAATTGCCAAGGCAGTATAACTACCCCACAAGTGACCCCATTTTGGAAAGAAGACACCCCAAGGTATTCTGTGAGGGGCACGGCGAGTTCTTAGAATTTTTTAATTTTTGTCGCAAGTTAGTGGAATATGAGACTTTGTAAGAAAAAAATTAAAATAAAAAATCATCATCATTTTCCGCTAACTTGTGACAAAAAATAAAAAGTTCTATGAACTCACTATGCCCATCAGCGAATACCTTAGGGTGTCTACTTTCCGAAATGGGGTCATTTGTGGGGTTTGTCTACTGTTTGGGCATTGTAGAACCTCAGGAAACATGACAGGTGCTCAGAAAGTCAGAGCTGCTTCAAAAAGCGGAAATTCACATTTTTGTACCATAGTTTGTAAACGCTATAACTTTTACCCAAACCATTTATTTTTTTGCCCAAACATTTTTTTTTATCAAAGACATGTAGAACTATAAATTTTGCGAAAAATTTATATATGGATGTCGTTTTCTTTGCAAAATTTTACAGCTGAAAGTGAAAAATTTCATTTTTTTGCAAAAAAATCGTTACATTTTGATTAATAACAAAAAAAGTAAAAATGTCAGCAGCAATAAAATACCACCAAATGAAAGCTCTATTAGTGAGAAGAAAAGGAGGTAAAATTCATTTGGGTGGTAAGTTGCATGACCGAGCGATAAATGGTTAAAGTAGTGTAGTACAGAAGTGTAAAAAGTGCTCTGGTCATGAAGGGGGTTTCAGCTAGCGGGGCTGAAGTGGTTAAAGGGGCGAGCACGGTGAAGGTCACTGTTAAAGGGGTGGGCACTGTGGAGGTCATTGTTAAAGGGGCGGGCACTATAGTGGTCACTGTAATAGGGGCATTCACTGTGGAAGTCACTGTTAAGGATGAAGTACCTATGGAGTTCCCTGTTAAGGGGGCAGGAGCCACTATTGAAGGGGCAGCTGCTGTGGAGGTCACTGTTAAAGGGGCGGGCACTGTGGAAGTCACTGTTAAGGTTGCAGGCCCCTGAGAAGGTCTTTGTCAAGGGAGTGGGGTGCTGTGAAACTCACTGTTAAAGGAACGGGCTGCTGTGAAGGTCAAATTTAAGGGGATAGGCTGCTGTGGACGTCCCATTTTAAGAAGGCTGTGCACTGTGGGGGGGGGGGGGGGGGGTCAGTGTTAAGGGGGGATGCTGTCGATCAGTGGCATAGCTAGAAATGCCTGGGCCCCACAGAAAATTTTTAAATGGGGCCCCCCCTCCCCCAGCAATTTTTTCGCAACCCCTTTCATGCCGCCCCCATTCCTGTGGCTAGTAAAGATCGCTCTCTCAGACCAGACCCGACAGCTGTTCCATTCATTTTCTACACTGTCTATACTGTCAGCTGTATATAATTTCATTGTGTAATACTGTTGAGGGGGCCCTGACAAAATCTTTTAGTCCTCCTCCTCCTGGATGGGCCCCTTCTCGGTCAGGGCCCCAAAGCAGCCGCTTCCCCTGCTTCCCCTATAGCTACGCCCCTGCTGTCGATATCTTTTAACGACACACACAAACGTTAAATGAAATATAGCCATGTGAAGCCGGGTCCTTCTGCTAGTAATTATGTAAAAATAACTGTAAACTTACCATTAAATAGAGGCAGTATTGTTTCAGCGCAGAGTTTCTTTATGAATTTGTCAAGGTTCTCATACTGTAAACAAGAAAGAGTTTTAAGTTAAATATATAAAGGTATGCATATGAATGAGAAATGGACACTTGTTATAGGGTTACGAAAATCTGGAGACAGAACTGAAGCTACCAAAGCTTTATGAAAGTGTAGATGCACTGTGTATCGGCACCAGACCAGTCCCTGTATCACACTTTACACCGGCTGTTTTTCTGCCATATATTCAGAAGGGCTTTAAAGGGGTTGTCTCAGTTCAGCAAGTGGCATTTATCATGTAGAGAAAGTTAATACAAGCCAATTACTAATGTATTGTAATTGTCCATATTGCTTCCTTTGCTGGCTGGATTCATTTTTTCATCACATTAAACTTTGCTTGTTTCCATGGTTATGACCATCCTGCAATCCATCAGTGGTGGTCGTGCTTGCACACTATAGGAAAAAGCTCCGGCCTCTCTGGTGGCCAGGAACGTGGAAACAAACATAGCCTAGTGCTTTTTTCTAAAGTGTGCAACCACAACCACTACTAATGGATTGCAGGGTGGTTGTAACCATGAAAATGAGCAGTGTATCATGCGATGTAAAAATGAATCCAGCCAGCAAAGGAAGCAATATGGATAATAAAAATACATTAGTAAGTGCCTTGTTTTAACTTCCTCTACATCAGGGGTGCACAATGTTTTCTGGTTGGGGAGCCGCATTGCCAAACTGAACCAATGACAAGGGCTGAAAATAAAAATTAAATGGGTATTACCAACTGAAATATTATATTTATGGCAGATTGTACACCCAGTATACAGTCATGTGAAAAAATTAGGACACCCTTTGAAAGCATGTGGTTTTTTGTAACATTTTTAATAAAAGGTTATTTCATCTCCGTTTCAACAATACAGAGAGATTAAAGTAATCCAACTAAACAAAGAAAACTGAAGAAAAGTCTTTTCAAGATCTTCTGTAAATGTCATTCTACAAAAATGCCTATTCTAACTGAGGAAAAAGATAGGACACCCTCACATGTATTCCCTCTTAAATTGGCTCAGATCTCACACAGGTATATCACACCAGGTGCACATAATTAGTAGATCGTTACTCTGCATGTTGAATGAGGCTTGCCCTATTTAAACCTCAGACATTTAGTTTGGTGTGCTCCTGACTGTTGAAGTGAGAGTGAGCACCATGGTGAGAGCAAAAGAGCTGTCAGAGGACTTCAGAAAAAAGATTGTAGCAGCCTATGAGTCTGGGAAGGGATTTAAAAAGATCTCAAAAGATTTTGAAATCAGCCATTCCACTGTCCGGAAGATAGTCTACAAGTGGAGGGCTTTCAAAACAACTGCCAACATGCCCAGGACTGGTCGCCCCAGCAAGTTCACCCCAAGAGCAGACCGCAAGATGCTAAAAGAGGTCTCCAAAAACCCTAAAGTGTCATCTCGAGAACTACAGCAGGCTCTGGCTACTGTTGATGTAGAAGTACATGCCTCTACAATCAGAAAGAGACTGTACAAGTTTAACTTGCATGGGAGGTGTGCAAGGAGGAAACCTTTGCTTTCCAAGAGAAACATCGAGGCCAGACTGACATTTGCCAGAGATAAAGTTGACAAAGACCAGGACTTCTGGAATAATGTTCTTTGGACAGATGAGTCCAAAATTGAATTATTTGGACACAACAGCAGAGGACATGTTTGGCGTAAACCAAACACAGCATTCCAAGAAAAGAACCTCATACCAACTGTGAAGCATGGAGGTGGAAGTGTCATGGTTTGGGGCTGCTTTGCTGCAGCAGGACCTGGTCAGCTCACCATCATAGAATCCACGATGAATTCTACTGTGTATCAGAAGGTGCTTGAAGAACATGTGAGACCATCAGTTAGAAAATTAAAGCTGAAGCGGAACTGGACCATGCAACATGACAATGACCCAAAACATACTAGTAAATCAACCAAAGATTGGCTGAAAAAGAAGAAATGGAGAGTCCTGGAATGGCCAAGTCAAAGTCCAGATTTGAATCCCATTGAGATGCTGTGGGGTGACTTGAAAAGGGCTGTACGTGCAAGAAACCCCTCAAACATCTCACAGCTGAAAAAGTTCTGCATTGAGGAGTGGGGTAAAATTTCCTCAGACCGATGTCGAAGACTGGTAGATGGCTACAAGAACCGTCTCACTGCAGTTATTTCAGCCAAAGGAGGTAACACTCGCTATTAGGGGCAAGGGTGTCCTATCTTTTTCCTCAGTTAGAATAGGCATTTTTGTAGAATGACATTTACAGAAGATCTTGAAAAGACTTTTCTTCAGTTTTCTTTGTTTAGTTGGATTACTTTAATCTCTCTGTATTGTTGAAACGGAGATGAAATAACCTTTTATTAAAAATGTTACAAAAAACCACATGCTTTCAAAGGGTGTCCTAATTTTTTCACATGACTGTATACCAGTGGTGGTGAACCTATGGCACTCAGAGCCCTCTCTGTGGGCACCCGCACCCTGGAAAAGTCTATGGTGTACCAATATGCCTTAGACTTTTCCTGCCATTCATCAGCGCAGGGCGCACTATGAACCGCACAGGCAGCGCACTGAATGTAGGCAGGCTATTATAGCTAAATGATAAAGTACATGGAAGATATACTATATACAATTTAGGCACAGCGCTTACCTGCTCATCGTTTGGAAGGCACGGAGGTGCTTGGAACACAGAACCAAAGGTAAATCCAAAAAAGAGGAACAAATTCCAGCTTCCCAATAAAAACAATGGTCCTTATTAAAGAAGCGATAAAAACTGCCATAGAAAAAAACACTTTTATCTACGCGTCCCGTATTAAATCATTACTATCCTTACTCATGACAAGTCATGAGTAAGGATTCTAATGATTTAATCCAAAAGATAGATAAATGTTTTTACAGCTTGTTTAATAAAGACCATTGTTTTCATTGGGAATGTAGGGCCAGGAAACAACTCTGTAGGGCCAGATTTATCATTAGCTAAAGTCAAATTTATGGCATGAAACAATCTCAATATTTTGTGCAATCACTAAAACTGCGCCAAAATTTGCGACTTTAATTGGCTCTGCGCTATGCTCGCCAGTTTTCTGAAAGTGTGTGTGTTTTCTTATGTAAATGAATCTCTAGACAGATTTACTATTGCAACTATTTAAAAAAAGTCACAAAAAATTGCGCTAAATTTTTAGCAATTTTACTCCAGTAAGGACCATACTTATCTTATGCGACTCTTTAATAGAACATGCTACTTTTTCGTAAGGACGTGTGACTTTTGTAAACCCTCTTACTGAAGGATAAACTGCTTACCGTCAAACCACATTTATCACAGTATTAAAGGACCATTAATAAATCTGACTTAGCCAAAAATGACTTTGGACATATGTAAAAGTGGAGTAAGATGGAAGTGTAATACAATTATGGCATGCTCTGAGCTAGATACTGTACCACTGTACCTAGCTACCATTATTTCTCCTAAAAAAGCCATACCTGCCTTTTATTGTCCCATGGCGGAGAAGGTGGACCACTCCTTGCAATTGTTGGTGTCTGGCAACTTGCACACCACCGTAAACAGCTGGAGCAACTGTTAGGGGCAGAGACAGTGTATGCATTTCATGACCCAATGGGTCAATGTTTTTTTTGTGGCAGGGGTAAGGTAGTAGCCCAGCAACAAGGCCAGGTCCTTTTGACCCCCCCCCCACAATTGTGCCCGGCTCCAAGGCACTTATTCATCTACTCCACCTCCTCCTACATGGACACACTTTTGTCCTCAACAGGAGGGTAGAACATTGCTCCCACTACCCCTATTCTGCCCCATTAACAAGCCATAGTTTCTCATGACATAAACATGTGTGTATATAGGAGGATAGGGATCTGCCATGTTAAGGTATTATTTTTGGACATCTGGTCCAAACATGAATTGAATCATGGGTTTGGTTGGATACAGCAACAAGAAGTTCTACATACAGGATGAAAACAAACCAGAGGGATTTTACATTGTGAAATTGAGTGAGGAGATTCCAGCTACATGAGTATATGTGTTAAAAACTATAGTAAGTCCAGAAACCCCCTTTAAAGCCCTCCAGGATATTGTGCTTCCACCAGCAGGTTATCACATTTACAGTTTTGCACCCTTTGTGTTTTTTCTTCTAACCTTAGATATTATCCTATATTTGTCACTTACATCAAGATGACCAGTATTTCCAATAGTGCTGGTCCGTGAGTGTATAACTTGATCTCTAAAATACATAATATCACATATTAAGTTCCTTTTGCAGGTGTGTGTACTGCAACTAGTAAAAAGCTCTGCACAGAACTGTGGCTAATATCTATCATAATCATAATAATAAAAGCAAGCAAAGTCACTTTCTACCATTTCAAGTCTCTCAGTGCATATGGCAAATCAAGAAGAGACTTATAATAATGAAAGAATAATAAAACTTCATATTACACAATCGAGTCACTTTATTATGAACCCTTCCCACTTTCGACATCAGCAGTGTATAGCTCATGAAGGAAGTCATGGGGGCAAATGACCCACTCTAATACTAACTTAACGCTAATAAATGATTGACACCAACAACATAGTGGAGGAAATGGCCGCTGAGCTTTATTAAGGGTCACTTAAAATTATTTAACAACCATAAATAAATAAATAAATAAATTTAAAAATACCATAATAACCGATACCAAAAGACCAATAATAAATTAACCATATAAAGACCAAGATCCACTCAGCATGAGCTGAGCGACACTACCCCTCTAATAAAGCCCAGCGACAGGTGACACAGTGCGAAAATAAGGGAAGGGGGGGTGGGACGCTGGTCAGTTCTTCAGGCACATCTGAGCCAGCTCTGCCGAACCTGTAAATATAAAGGGGAACAGCTTCCCGCCACTAAACCAACAACAAATCAGAGGGCTGGAAATCTCCCCCAGCAACAGCCAGCACCAATCAGCTGCGCTCTTCACTTGTACAGCAGGAATCTTCTAGACTACAGGTAACACATTTTTCTGAGGTAAATGTACCTGTAATAGAAAAAAGGGCGGGAAAAGACAAACAGGGGAAAGAGACATGGATCCTACTTCAATCCTAATTATGTAAACTTATGGTGTCATTGCCCCCATGCTTCCCCCCAAGCTAAACGCTCTGGTGGGGTTAATTCATGGGGGCAAATGACCCACTCTAATACTAACTTAACGCTAATAAATGATTGACACCAACAACATAGTGGAGGAAATGGCCGCTGAGCTTTATTAAGGGTCACTTAAAATTATTTAACAACCATAAATAAATAAATAAATAAATTTAAAAATACCATAATAACCGATACCAAAAGACCAATAATAAATTAACCATATAAAGACCAAGATCCACTCAGCATGAGCTGAGCGACACTACCCCACAAGCCACGCCTAACATAGGCGAGGCCCCCCACAAGACAGCAGCCATTTCTCCACTATATTCTGAAAACCCAAGTTAAAAATATCAATCCCTACCTCAGAAAGATGAACGTTATCGGATCTAAAAAGGCCAGGCAAAAAACCCTCCAAGTCTGAATGCCTATAACTAAAACCGCCCACTAAAGGGAGAAATTTTTCAAGGGCCCTGTTCACTCTTTTCCGGATTTTTTCCATAAATTTACCGTCCCTCCCGGACCAAACTAAGCGAGGGACAATCTCTGAAAAAACTAAGTTAGTACTAGGAAGACTATGATGTAATAAGGCCAGGTCCCTCTTCATGACCCACAGTAGCTCACAGGTCCTTATCTTACCTAAATCATTCCCCCCAAGATGAATGATAACCAAATGAGGAACAGGCCATTTTTTAATAAGCTTATTAATTTCATCCATTAACCCTTTCCAACACAACCCTCTAACACCCTGCCAAAAAATAAGAACTTCAGATGTATTAAAAGACAAATTCTCTGAGTATATTCTTTTTTCAGCTCGCTTCTGAGCCCAAAAAACAAATGAATGTCCCACAATCCAAATCACAAACTGACTTCCTGCAAAAATAGAAAAGCATTCAGACTGGCAGCATTAAATTCGGCCTAACATAAATTTTAAACCTATTAGATTCCCACCTCCCAATTCTTTTAACTACTGAATCATCCAGCCCAAACCTGGCAGCCTCCGTCGCAGCACCTATCCTAAAAGAATGTGACGAGAATTTTGCAGAACTAAGGCCCAATTTCCCCAAACATTTTTTAAAAATTGCGCTGAACTGAAATTTAGTGAGAGGGGAGGAATCCTGGTGCATTAAAAAGGAACCACACTTAGAGGGATGCATCTCATACAAACACCTTACCAATTTAACCGGACAAAATTCAGAACCCACCCAAGAATGTAAACTAACTACCTGACCCCTACCATACTGATCAGTTTTTGACTTCCTAACAAGAATCTCGACTTTATCATTACTCACCATAACATCAGAAAAACCCAAACCTGACACACTATTACGGCTTGCCGCAACTAACTCACTAATCCTAAAAGCCCCGAAAAAGGCTAACACAAAAGCTGTACGAAAAAGCAATATTTCACCCTGGTCCCTACATACGTCAGACAAAACTTTACAAAGCTGCCCCAATAAAGAGATAGAAATTGGCCTCCTAGCATCCAACTTACCAATACCTTTCTTGTAACCCTTCAGAGCCTGCTTAATCTGAAAAAAGGAAGATAACGGCCTCTCACCCCGCAGTTTCTGAAAAAATGACACGCCAGCCACTACTTTCGCCACAGATGAAGCCGCCAATTTCCTATTAAATAAGCTAGTAACAAACAATACACCGCAACTTAAAACATCCCCTTTAATATCCATTGAGCAAGCATTTAAAAAATACCACCAATCCCGCCATGCGGCAGAGTAAGCTGCCCATGTTCTCGGGGCCAAGGACCTCTCAATAGCTTCAGACATCAGTCCCAAATCAAGCCCCACAGATGTTGAGGACATGGGCTCCCATCCAGATCCGCCTCCGGAGCTAATTCCCGGAACCTCAGGAACTGTGAACGAGACAAAGAATCAGCCAACACATTAGATGACCCTACAATATATTTCGCTTTGATCCATATATTAAACTTCATACACAACAGAACTAAATGCCTTAATAATTTTACAACTACATCACATTTGGATGAAAGAGTATTGATCGCAAAACAAACCCCTTTGTTATCCGTGTGTAATAATATCCTTTTATCCTTAAAATCATATCCCCATAGAACAACAGCAACAATTACTGGAAAAAGCTCTAATAGAACAATATTCCTTGTAAGACCATTAACAACCCAAGAAGCAGGCCACCTCTCAGCCGACCATTTACCATTCCAAAAAGCCCCATATCCACAGCTACCGGCCGCATCCGTAAATAAACCCAAAGCGTCAGAACTCGAAAATTCCTCCTGCCAACAACTAGAACCATTAAATTCCTGTAGGAATTCTAACCAAACACCCATATCCTCCTTCAAACATTTAGTCAACCGAATGTGGGAATTAGGAGACTTAAGGCCCCTAGTTGAAAAATATAGTCTACTAGAAAAAACTCTACCAATGGGGATAACCCTACAAGCAAAATTAAGTGACCCCAGAAGAGATTGCATATCTCTAAGAGTACATTTTTTCTTACTTAACAAAAGCAAAAGTAACACCCGAATTTTTTCCAATTTCGCCTCTGACAGTCGAAACTCCATGCGACTAGAGTCGATAACTATCCCAAGAAACTCTAAACAACAACACGGACCAACCGTCTTCTCTTCTGCTACTGGAATCCCAAAACAAGAACAAATATCCAAAAACCTACTTAACAAATCTGAACAAGTACTAGAATTAGAAGAACCAACAAATAAAAAATCATCTAAGTAATGAAGAACCCCATTAAAACTTACATCATACTCAACAACCCATTGGATAAAAGTTGAAAATGCTTCAAAGTAATAACAGGACAGTGAAAAAACCCATTGGCAGGCATTTATCAAAATAAAAATAACCGTCAAACTGAAAACCTAGTGAGTTGAAGCCGTCTGGACAAACAGGCAATAAACGAAATGCAGATTTAATATCAGCCTTAGCTAACAGGGCATCCTTACCAAAAGTCCTGACTAAAGCTAGTGCATTATCAAAAGAGGCATATGAAACAGAGGCCTCAGATTTATCCACCATATCGTTCAAAGAGCTTTTTTCTGGGAACGACAGGTGATGAATCAACCTGAAATCTCCAGGCTCCTTCTTTGGCACAACGCCCAAAGGAGAAAGCCTAAAATTAGCAAACGGCGGCTCTAAAAAGGGGCCCTCAATCCTCCCCAAATCAAGCTCCTTCTGAATCTTACTACGAACTACCTCTTTATGTAAAATCACAGATTTTAAGTTCTCAACCCAACAGCAGCCAACGCCAGAAAAAGGTGGAACTTCAAAACCATATAAAAACCCATAAAAAATTAAATCAGCTTTCTGACGGTCTGGATAGAGAGCGAGCCATGGCTGCATTTCTGCTAACTTCACTGGACTCCACGCTTTTTGCCACCTGCTCCCTGACGTTTGGCTGCTGCTGGCCTGACTGGGAGTTCCTTTTAAAGCAACGGGACATAGGATGGAACCCCCCACAAAAAGAACATTCATGTCTATACCGGCAATTATTTAACCATTTACAGGTAGACTCGTTATAAGCAAAGCAAACGCCTTTCCTCATAACAGTCTGAGCCGACGCCGGCGGTTTTGCCGGTATAGTTTTTTGCGGCAACATTAAATTTACCCATAGCCCAATGTCCTTCACACCCCATTTAAGGGATGGATGGACAGCTAGCTTTTGGCGGAATGTCTCATCGTAATGAAACCAAGCCATCCCGCCAAAATTCCTATAGGCTTCAGTTACAATGTCTAAATGCTGGAAAAGTCCTGAGCACAGCTCAGAGTGCTTCTCCCCCAAAACCGCAGCATAAACACAAAATGCCTGAAGCCAATTATTAAATGATCTAGGGGGAAAGCGTTTCTTATCATCTTCTATTTTCTCATCTTTCTTGAAAGCACTATCTTTGGCGGACGGTAATAACGCCATTAATTCCACGTATTCCATCCGCCAAATACGCTCCTTCATAGTCACATTAAGATGATAACCTAAAGGAGACACTTCACAAGCTAGTGCCTCCTTTAAACAAGTCTCCTTAACCCCTGCGCCTCTCTCCAGCACAGGCACCACACTACCAGCATTACTACTAGCATTACTACCAGCATTACTACTAGCATTACTACCAGCATTACTACCACCAGCATTACCACCAGCATTACCACCAGACGGAGTAACCACCATACTTTGACCACTGCTCCAGACATCTGAAGCACCATGAACCATATGCCTGCTAGAAAACTCAGCTAGCAGCTTAACCAAACCATTTAACACAGACGACTCAGACAAGGGAACAACATTGATGTTCTCACCCACTGGCTGTCCTTCCTGGCGTGGACCATAGGCAGCAGATGATAGGTGCGGTGATCTTCCCAGGGGGCCCGGAGATGGCTCAACCAGCAGAGGTGGGAGCCTCTCAACAGGCAGCCCCTGTAATTCATCCTGCAGGATCTGCTGCTCCACTTCCTGCTGCAGCTCCTCAGTGGCAGCATCCTGATGACGTTCCACACCAGTGAGAACAGCTTCTGTATAGGAACTGCCACTCTGCCTTCCAGACTCTCTGATCCTGGAGGACTGCCGGCCTCTCTGAGAAGCTGCTCTTCTCCGATTGGTGCTGCGCCGACGCCCCGCCCCCGGGGGAGGAGTACAAGCGCTCCCTGCACTTCTAGCTCTTTTGCTGGGCAGCGCTGCAGCCTCCTCCTCCCGGAAACGGCTGCTGGATCCTCTGGTGGTGCGCAGCTCCGGACGGCTTCCCCATGCTGGCACCGGACTTTCTTCAACAGCTGGCGGCGGCGGCGGCGGCTCCAGAGACAGCGGCGGCGGCGGTAACATCGGGGACCCCAGCGGCGGTACAGACGAGCTCGGCGGCGATGTCAGCACTTCAGGTGGGCTTGATAGCAGCGGCGCCGGCATCTTCAAACAGCTCCGCAGCCACTCTTCTCCGCCGGCGGACCCCGCTCTCTTCATCAGCTGCTGCAGGAGTTCTTCCATGTCCCACGCTGGTCAGTTCTTCAGGCACATCTGAGCCAGCTCTGCCGAACCTGTAAATATAAAGGGGAACAGCTTCCCGCCACTAAACCAACAACAAATCAGAGGGCTGGAAATCTCCCCCAGCAACAGCCAGCACCAATCAGCTGCGCTCTTCACTTGTACAGCAGGAATCTTCTAGACTACAGGTAACACATTTTTCTGAGGTAAATGTACCTGTAATAGAAAAAAGGGCGGGAAAAGACAAACAGGGGAAAGAGACATGGATCCTACTTCAATCCTAATTATGTAAACTTATGGTGTCATTGCCCCCATGCTTCCCCCCAAGCTAAACGCTCTGGTGGGGTTAATTCATTGTACGAGGAATGTTTTGTGGCATACTATGAGCCTACACATCCATGTGAAAAACACTAAAAAGATTTGGGTATAAATCCATTCTTCAACTCACTGAAAAAAAGTGGCCTAAACGGGTGGAAATGCTCCAAACCCAGACACTGTAGCGTGTCTATAACCGGGGGAGCAATTCCTCTGCATGCAGTCCGCAGATAACGGCAATCCCCAGCAAAAAATGTCTACAATGGAGGATGCCGGGGTGGACCACATGCACCACAAGAACATCTTACACGAAATGATACATTGTGCAGATGAAAAAATATATACAAACACAAATCACTGCAAAAAATGCACCAAAATGATACGCAAGTGTTTGTGCGAGGGGAGGCGGGGCTACAATTGGTTAAAAGGCAGCAGCCGTTACCTGCTGCACGGTCGACGGCAGTTCTGGGGTCAGGAGGCAGTCCAGCACTTCCGGGTTATTCGGCTCCACAGGTCGGGCATCTTGAGGGTTTTGATCGCGTCGCCTCGACTTCAAGTAAGACAGGGGCTGTTACATAGGACCCACCGGGGATGCGGGGATGCGATGCGCCGAGCATGGGGAGGGGAAGCCAGCAGTGCACATCTCCGGTTCGCAGGGCAGCGGTGGACTCGGGGACAGTCCGCGGATATCAGCGGTTTCCGAGCGCGCCGCTTGTGCTGGTGAGCACGCCGCAGCTCAGTGCCGCCTAGTGGAGACTGGCAATATCATGCTCCATGGTCTATGGGGGCAGGGTACAATGCTTTGTTACAAGGTACACATGTTGTAGTACTGTATCGGAGCAGAGTTAATAATACACAACACAGTTCACCTGTTCAGCATGTCCCATAATTATGGATGCAGGAAACAGAGAGCAGGTGGCAGCTGGAGCATCGGCACTAGATCAGTGGGGGATTGGAGAGCTGTTCTTTTTGTTATTTATAACACTTGCTGTTGACCAAGGTTGTCTAAATTGCAGACGGGTCGTCTCCAATCCAAGCTGCCTATTACTTGCTGCAACATTCGGTGGCGCAAACTTACCTGCCAGCATCCTGTTACCAGCGACACTTGTCCAGGCAGGCTGCGGACAGGACAGGGGGCAGGTGTCGGCACCATGCCGGGCACGCCGACGAAGCCGGGGGTACTCGCATGCCCACCAACTATCAGTTCTGCTCTGCGGTCGGCGTGGGGTGCGGGCACCCTCTGCTGGTCACATGCGTGGCAGTCAATGGTTCCCAGAAATCCACAGGTGGCGGACATCCACCCCATGCGGGGTTAAGCTGCCAATTGCAGGGGTGAGGTGTCACGTTTAAAAAAAAAAAAAAATATTTTATGTTTCCACAGTTACGTGTCACGTTACCGTGACACTACAGGCAAATAGACGGTCAGATAAGGTAGTTATCAGGGCCGGACTACGGTGTACAAGCAGTCATTTATCCGTCACATTCTGGCCAGCGGTGAAGGGGTGCCCACAAACTGTTCCCGCTATCCTAAAAAAAAAAGAAAAATTTAACGCCTAGTCTGTCACGACCTCAGACACACTTAAGTCCTGTCATTCAAAATAAACACGTCTGTCACGTCCACAGACTTGGCATACAGTCCTGTCACGACTACAGGCATTTCGATAAGGCATCTGTCACGACCACAGAAATAATATTTTTTAAAAATGAAAAAAAAACTGTCACGACTACAGGCAGTCTTGGTCACACATCTGGCACGTCCACAGACTAGGCACATAAAGTGCTGTCACGACTACAGGCAGTCTTGTTAAACACGTCTGTCACGTCCACAGACTCAGCATAAAGTCCTGTCACGACTACAGGCACACCACCTGCTGCACAAGCATGTCAACACACTAGCAACGAAGTCCTGTCATGACTACAGGCGTACGAACCAGGACATGTCTACATATCCATGGACATGCCACAGGTGTTGCCAGGTCATGTCTGTCACGACTACAGACTCGACACCAGGTCCTGTCACGTCTTCAGGCAACACAGTCACGGCAGACCCACAGGTGCACAATCACGCACGTTGCAGGTGGCGGTGGCACAGTATGACAGGTTGGTTGGGATCCACTGGTGGCCACGGCGATCGGGCACATGGGCACAATGTGGCAGTTCATAGTGCGGGTTAGGGGGGGTTACTAATGGCTCTCTAATACTGGCCGATAAGAAGATGTCACAAGAATTCGTTCCAGGAGGCTCTTCCGCATTACAGGACAGTAGGGACACCCAGTCTGAGCGAAGCACGGAGCCATCCTTACGTTCCTGGACCATTCCAAAATTATCCACCGAGCTGCGCCGGAGGGGCATCTCCTTTCCAGCCTCCGCAAGGAAAGCGGAGTTATATCGTCTCCTGATGACAGACACACCTCCCGTGAGCCAAGATGAGGTGTCCATGGGAACCATTTAGACATCGCTCACCCAGCTACACGCCGTGATCAACAGCATGGCATCATCCATGACGGACTTACAGGCCAGAATGGAGTCAGTGGAGGCCAGTTCTGCTGCGGCAATATTGGCGGCACCAGCGGTAGCTGCGGCAGGGCAGTCCAGCGTTTCTGGTTGGTCATCCCAGATTCCCACGATCGCCCCTTCCCACTTCATTCCGGCAAATATCAGGCAGGATATATTGGAGGGTAGGGACGTCAATCTGGCATCTCTGCTCATTGCTACACATGAGGCCTCGGACAATAAAACCATAGCATGTGGTGAGGTTTCTGTTATCCTGAAGTCTAAGGATGCCAGGCTGAACAGGAAACTGAACATCACTGAGTTTGTGCTAGCATTTAGCCTATACCGGTACGTCATTTGCACAGCTAACCCGCATAGGAGGGCTGAGCTAAACTTATACATGTATAAGGTAGTGGAATTAGGGTATAAGTATGGCGGCACAGCGTTTTTTGACTACCATCGGTCATTCTCAGCTAAAGCAGCAGCCTCCCTGACATAGTGCCAACACATCCTGGATTGGTCTAACATAAACACCGAGTTGTTTTGTAGCCATTTTGCAGGGCTGAATCACCGACCTGCACCGTCTGCAATTCATATTCCCACACGGCGGGCTGGTGTTCTAATACGGGCTACGCAGCAGAATCAGTTCAGCCTAGTTCAGCCCCAGGTCCATCCAACAACAAGTCATCATTCGGGGTCGATAAATTAGGGCGTCCCATCAAATACCTTGGGAAAAGCCAGATATGCAATAATTATAATTACGCAATCTGCCATTATAATCAGTGTAGGTTACTACACCTATGTGCGATTTGTTTCAGAGCCCATCCACGAGTAGCATGCCCTCAGAAAAATCAAGGCCCGGCGTGACTAAGCGTGGTTAACGTGGAGCTGCTCGCTCAGTTCTTGGCTGCCCATCCACCCCCAGAATGGGTGCAGTTCGTCATCAACTGCTTGATCCACGGCTACCACACTGGTCTTCTCGCCCTTCCACAGACCACATTTGAGTGCGTGAATTTGCAGTCAGCAGCCAGAGACCCAGAGGCGGTAACACAATTAATCAGCACCGAATTAGACAGGGGTTATTTGATAGGTCCTTTCAGCCAACCTCCCTTTGCGTGCTGGAGGGTCAATCCAGTAGGCATTGTGACCAGGAAGTTCAATAATAAAAAACGCCTAATTTATGACTTGTCGGCCCCACATTCATTACAAATACCAAGCTTGAACTCATTAATTCCTTCAGAGGAATTCTCCATGAGATACGCATCCATAGACGAGGCCATTCAGGTCATAATAAAATTTGGGAAGGGCGCTTGGTTGTCAAAGGCAGTTATCACCGATGCATTCAAGTTACTGCCCATCCATCCAGAGTTATGGCAGTGGCACGGCATGAAATGGCAGGGTTCTTATTATTTTGCAAATAAGAGAGATCTACCTTTATTTTCAGGGACATTAGGTTATGCAGACCTGTTTAGTCAGTATTGTTATTCATAGAGTTATAACTGTTAGATGCTAGACATGTAATGTTATGTACAGGCAGCCATTTTACCATATGCTTCTGTGTAATGCAAATGTTATTGTCACAGTCTCTCCAGTGACAGGGGTCAGAAGATCTGAGAGACTGGCTGCACGTGATGTGTAACAGTCTTGATGGTTTCACTTTATTCTGTGTTGATGTTGGTCATGACCACACCTCTTGTTCCAGATGTAGATTGTGTGGTCATATCATCTCCTTTTAGTCTGGCCTCACCCCGTCAGGCTATGCGGTTGATAGCTCACTTGGATGTTGGAAGCGCTGGTGGTTCTCCTCTGAGTTCCTGCTTTTCTGCATACTTCGGAGTTGTCTCTCTGTTATTCCTCTCCCACTGCCTGAGTGATCTCACTTTGGAGTTCATCGTTCTAATACTGCATGGCCATGCAAAAGTAATTCAAGTTAAGATACCGGAACATCTGAACCTGCCTAAGGAGTACACGCCTCCGATAAGGTATAACACCTGACCGCGTAATCCCGCGATACTGTGACGCTGCTAGTCCGAGGTGTGCGACGCGAGACGCTCGATTGCTTTCCTGCACCGCTCGCCCCTCATGTGACAAGACCACGAACGTCTCAGCAGGAGGCAGGTAGGAACCTGAAAATCATTGCAGCTAACATTTCAACATCTAGTGACTAAGAGTCACCAGTAAATGTGGACATAAGAATGCAATAATCTGTCCCAGATAACTGACTCCCTTGGTGTCTACGGCAGCTGAATAGAGGCTGCAGCTGATAACCTTAGACGAGTTGTATATATCTATTACCATCGACCGTCGACTATTTACAACAGCCACTGGTGGAATAACCAAATGTGACCTATCTAAGGAATATATAGAGTATTGCTTTTTGAGTATAACCTGGTGCATTGAGACATTTACATACAAAGCCTGGTGGACTAAAGTACCATTGATCCTATTGATACGAATTGTTCACCCCAGGGAGTAAGTTGCTTAAAGTTGCTCAAAGCGATACTTACAGCCATACCAGTGACTCTCGCCATACATTGTGGGGACAGAGTGTTCAACACTACGCTTTATCAAGTGAATCTATTCTTCGGGATGTTTTGAATGTTTTTAATTTTTAGTTATTTCTGTGTAATATATTGTATGTATTTTATGTTCAATATTTTATTCTATTTGCAACCCTTCCATTAACTATTTCCATTATTGTACAAATGTTGTGAGTGCTCACACCTATTCTTTCATCTAGGAAAGGAATAGGCCAGAGCTGGCCAACCTGCAGCTCTCCAGCTGTTGTAAAAAGACAATTCCCACCATGCCCTGCTGTAGGCTGATAGCTGTAGGCTGTCTGGGCATGCTGGGAGTTGTAGTTTTGCAAAAGCTGGAGAGCCGCAGGTTGGCCCTGTTAGAGTGAGATAGGGATTAGGTTCCTGCGCATGAACATTCCTACCATCTTAGTCTGTTCATACTTGTAGCAGTCAGGGCTCGGCGTAGGGACTCACTAAGTGGTGATTATCCTTCATCCCTAGTTTCCAGGCCTAGTACCTTTCCCCTTCCCTTCTGTGTTCAGTGTGGAGTGTATTTACCACACTGCGCCATGACAGTTATAGTACATGCTATCAATACTTTATACTTATACTTGCTATTTGTACTCTTGTAGTTTTACCAATCAATCAAATACTCCTGTTTTACCAATAAACAAGTTAGACTACAAAGAACAGTCCCAATTTGGAAGACAGGAATGGTTTATGCTGAATGTCAGACTGCACACTGTGTGAACGTGTATGAAGACAGAACAATCATAATAATGTGACTGAACTGTGCATGTAGTAGGTTACTGCACTAGTAAACTCTGGATACAATAGTGATTGGACATTAATTACTAACCTGGGTATAGGTGATAAATGTATTTCATTTTAATTAAACCATTTCCATCTCTTTATAAAAAATTTCCAAATTGATCTTAAGGCTGCCTGAACATGATGTGGCCCTGGCAGCGAAATCATACAGCTCACATCTAATTGTTGGGTTGCATCAGCACTTGCCAGCTTGTGCATGCTGCCGGTATTTCGAAACAAATAGCATGGATAGGTGCCAGCTGACAATCACAGGTGCGGTCCTGCATTTAGCGGTGTGCCACATGCGGATCCAGTAGCCAAGGTCACATCGTGTATGGGAAGCTTAACCGGCAGCCTATATGTTTGTGGTACAAACAAATCAGACCAAATTAATTGATTGGTTGATGACTTCTCAACATCGTTATGAAAAACAACATTCAAATCAAATTGACTACAGCAGATATATTTAGTCATACTTGTGTGATAATTTGGCTTCAATATGTAAATATGATTCAGTGCATTACAGTAATATTATATCATCAAGTAATGTATAGTATTATTAATTGCAGGTGACGAAAACTCAGTGTTTCTATTTACAGAACACATTGATGAGAATAATCATTTTAAACTAGTGTGTTTCTAGATCAGCACCTACCCACATGACAGGAATTGTAAAATCAGTTGGTTATTGTTTAATTGAAGATCCACGTTCACCTTAGTTTCCTGAAAAACAACAGTAGTAATACTAGTAACACATGAGGCAAATTAAAGAATAGAATGTCCTACCAGGATATTTAACTGCGGGGGCAGATCTCCTGGGTACTGCTCAGAGAGGTAATAGAATGTGAAAACGAAGGGGAGCAGTAACAATATTAAAACTTAACTTTTACTGAGTACATTCCCCCAATTGGGGAATAAGAGACCCCTTACAGACACAAATAACAAAAAGACAGACAAGACCCCTATAGAGGGGGTTTATACGACGGTATCGTGCAACATAGGTGATGCTGCACACCTAGATAGGTCTCGTCCCTTCCCAACGAAGCCTGTGGAGATTGTCACACAGACCTGCGGTGGAGGGACTGAGTAATCCCAATTGTCTGCCTCCAAAACGGAAACAGACACAATAAAATGGAAAATTCTTACCAATTTATTTTGGGTCTCGCTTAGCGCCCACATATACGTGGGTTAAGGCAGGAGGAGGTCACTTGTGGCAGGTAGGTCCTTCATCCGGTATTCAAGGTAAACGGAGAAGGGCGTCAGGGAAATCCAATTGGTCCGGTATCAGAGTGGTGTCAAGAAAGAGACTCACCCTAGTACCTCCCTGCTTGGCCTGACCTGGCCCTAGTGACCTAACACGGGGTCCGTGCCCCGCAAGGGGTGGCCCCGTCCGGAACCTTACCCTAGTAAACAAGCCCTAGATGACCCTAGCGAAGGGTGACTAGGGGAAAAGTTGTTTGACTCAAGGCAGGTGAAAATAAGTTATAATTGTCAAATATATGTAAGGATACTGAGGACTGGGACGTACATATAACTGCACGTATCCAATGATATGTCTACGTGTCCCGACGCGTTTCCTTAATATAACATATCTAAATGTATCCACTGTTATAGTGAACTAAGACCCCAATAATCATCAGGGGACACGGGGCTTAGTAATATGGCTCCTGTCAGTCAGATAGTTGTCACTGTAATAGATATCCCAGTGTATCAACAATGTGGGGGGTAATGGACTAAAAAATACCCTCCATGGTAGAGACTGAGGACCAAGTGAGGCATATGGAAAACCTATAGGGACACATAGAGAGAGGTAGAGTAAATACAGACCCCCATCCAAGTGTCCCTGCTGCCCACCTCTTGTCAGCTTATAGTATGTACTTACATTACTGCTGGAGCGGTCTCACAAGTGTCCAGGGTAGGTGGCCCATAGGTACAGTGTGCCGTCACATGAGGTGTATGCCTGGCTAGTGCGCCTTGGCGCGCTGTATTTGAGAGCGGAAGGGGGAGGGCGCTGGTCCGTGCGCATGCGCCGCATGACGTCAAATCCCCGTGACATAGCCCGGTCACGTGACGGGGTCAAACGGGGGTGTGCGGTGTCACTGCACGGCGCATGCGCTATCGGACAGCGCGCTATCGGAGAGGACTCGGTGCAGGGGAGGAGGCTTTGCTGTAAGTGCCTGCCGGTCCGTCCGATGGGCGCCAATCAATGGAGGGGGGAGTGGAAAAATTACCAGACCGCCCCAATGAGGTGCGTCCCAGCAGTGTAAACTGCCGATGAAGGGGGGTGGAGCTACATAAGGGGAGTATATGTCCCAGCCCTCGTAGCTACAACACTTGTATCCCAGCAGTGTAACCTGCCGATGAAGGGGGGTGGAGCTGCACTAGGGGAGTATATGTCCCAGCCCTAGTAGCTACAACACTTATATCCCTAAGGTGGGGAAAGATTAACCCCTTATTGGATGGACTGAGTGGGACATTCTGGCGGGTCACGGAACTAACCAACCTAGAAGGGGGAGAGATAGAGAGAGGCAAACTTACTGTAAATGGGATAATCGAGAGAGTGATGTAAGGCAGATATGATTGGGGGAGGATTTGGTAGGTCACAGTTAGGATATTGTACCAGTAGTTTAATAGGCTGCTC
Source organism: Bufo gargarizans (assembly GCF_014858855.1). Classification (NCBI taxonomy): domain Eukaryota; kingdom Metazoa; phylum Chordata; class Amphibia; order Anura; family Bufonidae; genus Bufo; species Bufo gargarizans. The sequence continues at coordinate 71,955,051 of NC_058085.1, read as the reverse complement.
AAGGGATGCTACCGATGGGGGGAGAGAAATCAAATATAGCAGCCAAAATGTAGTTGCTCATTTAGGCCGTGAGGGTGGGGCGTGTTCAATTTAAAGATCCACCAGCATTCTCGCTGGAGGATCCGCCTATCCCAATCACCTCCTCTGACTGGTTTATTGATTCTCTCAATTCCCATGAATTTAATAGCTGATGTACGGCCGCCATGTGACGAGAGTACATGCCTGGCTATCGGCGTTTCCCTTCCATTGCGGATGTCCCCCAGATGTTCGCTCATCCGTTTGCGGAGTTCCCTCCGGGTTTTGCCCACATAGCGTAAACCGCATTCGCAGCTAAGAAGGTATACCACCCCTACGCTGCGGCAGTTGATGAATTGTTTAATCGTGTGGGTTATGTCCGGTGGGTGCCCCGTGAAGGATTTGCCTTTAATCAACCAGTTGCAAAAGCTACAATGGCCACACTTGTAACAGCCTGCAGTGTCACTGTCCAGCCACGTCCTTTGGTTAACCGTGGGACTGAAATGGCTGTGTACTAATCTGTCCCTCAGGTTGGTGCCTCTTCTGAAGGTAACCGAGGGATCCGGGCTCAGGACTTCAGCTAGGTCGGGATCCATCAAAAGGGTCTCCCAGTTGCGGCCAAGAATCCTTTTTACTTGGGTTGCGGCAGAGTCAAAGGTACCTATTATCCTAATGATTTTCTTATTGTCGCAGTTAGACTGTTTGGTGGGACATAACAGGGTGGTCCTACTGTGTCCCAATGCCTTCTGATATGCCTGTCTCAAAATCCTATCTGGGTAGCCACGTTCACGGAACCTGGTTCTCATAATGGATGCCTGTTGTTTGAACTCGCTCAGTTCAGAACAGTTGCGTCTGAGGCGAATATATTGTCCGAAGGGAATTCCCCGTTTGAGTGGGACAGGGTGACAACTATCCCATCTCAAGAGTGAGTTGGTGGCTGTGGGTTTGCGGTAAATGGTAGTCCTCAACCCGCCCACATCGTTCCTTGAGATAGTTATATCTAGGAAGGGGAGATCGTCCCTCGTGATGGATGAAGTGAATTTGAGCCCGATATGGTTGGTATTGAGCTCTTGGACAAACTCGTTGAACTGCCCCTTGGTCCCACTCCCCAAGATGAATATATCATCTATGTAGCGGGACCAAAGGGCAACATGTTCTGTAAATTCACTCGGTGTGTCCCCAAGGACCAATGTCTCCTCCCACCAGCCCAGGAGCAAATTAGCGTACGATGGCGCACAAGAACTGCCCATCGCCGTGCCCCTGAGCTGGTGGTACATCCGGCCATCAAATAGAAAGAAGTTCCTAGTGAGGATGAATTGCAGAAGTTCCAGGACAAAGTCACTGTGTGCCGTATATTGGCAACCTCTTGCTCTTAAGAAATGAGCAACTGCCCCCAATCCCTTATCATGGGGGATTGAGGAATACAGTGCCTCGACGTCAATTGACGCCAGGAACCACTCCGGTTCGATGCAGATGTGTTCGAGTTTAGTTAGTAAGTCCCCAGTGTCTCTTATGTAAGAGGGCAGTGCTTGCACAAATGGGCTAAGGAGACGGTCGATGTAGATGCCCGCATTCTGTGACAAGCTGCCCACCCCTGACACAATGGGGCGTCCCCTCATGGGTATTGTGTCCTTATGGACTTTTGGAAGGCAGTAAAATGTAGCTGTCACAGGATGAGGGGGGTACAAGAACTCAAACTCATCCCCATTGATAAGTCCCGTGCTTTTCGCGCTGGCGAGTATTGTACATAGTTCTCCCTGATAGTTCAATGTGGGATTGTTCTGCAATGTTTCGTAGCCCTCTGTGTCACTCAGAATGGCAAGACACATGGATTTATATACTGTAGTGTCCATAAGGACAATATTGCCTCCCTTGTCAGATGGCTTTATAACTATGTTCTTGTCCCCCTCGAGTGACTTGATGATGTCAATATCTCCTTTGCTACAGTTAAAACGAGTGGCAGTTGTCTCCAAAGAGCAGAGTTCGGCTATGGTTTGCTTAATAAAAACATCGATACAGGAGACTTCGCCTAACGGGGGCATCCTGGTGCTCTTCCTCTTGAGATTTGTGAAAGGTCCTCTCCCCTCCATATTGGCGGGTATGGCGTCCAAGCTGTATAACAAATGGACATCTTCAAGGATCTCCACCGGGATGCCCAGATCTCGACTCTCCTTGTGGTCCTTGAGTCTAAAGTGCTTATGCCACTTGAGTTTCCGGGCAAACAGGTGGAGATCCTTGACCCACCGGAAGACGTCATACCTATGTGTGGGAACAAAAGAGAGCCCCTTCCTCAAAAGGTTAATCTCTCTACTAGTCAAGGGGCGGGAGGAAAGGTTGATAACCAATTTGTCATCCGCTGGTTCTATGAGTATTGTAGTGTTGGGTTCTGGTTGCGCAACGGGTAGCGAGTGCCTTGCTCTAAAAAAGAGGAAGAAGAAGAAGAGGAACAGGGCTGTGTGGAGGAAGGTTGTTGAGTAGGGGGGGGACATTGTGGCTGATTGGCGGATTGGCGAATTGTCCCGTGTTGTATCTACCACCTCCCCGTTTCCTACCTCTATAACCCCCTCTGCCGCGGCCTCTGTTTCTAGGGTACCTCTCCCTATCAGAATCCGAAACCTCTGTGTCCGTAGAAGATAGATCGGTTTTTTGGGATGTGTCAGGGTTCGTGAGAAATAGGTAGACCTTGTTGTCCCTAAAGTCCTGGAGATCCATAGTAAACTGCTTATGTTTTCTCTCCTTTAGGTGGTACTGATAGCGCTCAATAGTGTTTTGCAATTGGTTCTCCTTAATGCTGAAATCTGTATCTGAATGGAATTTCTTGACTATTTCAATTTGTTCAGCTAGAGTTTTGTCCAGCCGTGCAAGTATGACCCTTTCCTCCTCTACAAGAAGTTGCATGAACTTAAGGGAACTGCTAGTTGCCTCCTTTTCCCACTTAGCCAGGAGTGTGGGATTTCTAACTCGGTTTGATGGTGCAAGGGAGATACGGAGGCCACGGGGTACTATCCCTTGTTTTATATATTGTTCAAGCCCCTGCAGCTCCCACCAAGAACTAATATGCTCCTTATAAACGCGGGTAAGCTCTGAGAAGGCCCCGTTGAGTGTGGGGGTGTACTTCTTCTGAGTGAAGGACTGGTCTGAGAATATTGTCTTGGCCTCAGCTAGCCATGTCTCCCTATCCAGGCCGGCTGTAAGGAAACCCGCCATGTCCCTATGACGAAAATTAAAGAATAGAATGTCCTACCAGGATATTTAACTGCGGGGGCAGATCTCCTGGGTACTGCTCAGAGAGGTAATAGAATGTGAAAACGAAGGGGAGCAGTAACAATATTAAAACTTAACTTTTACTAGGTACATTCCCCCAATTGGGGAGTAAGAGACCCCTTACAAACACAAATAACAAAAAGACAGACAAGACCCCTATAGAGGGGGTTTATACGACGGTATCGTGCAACATAGGTGATGCTGCACACCTAGATAGGTCTCGTCCCTTCCCAACGAAGCCTGTGGAGATTGTCACACAGACCTGCGGTGGAGGGACTGAGTAATCCCAATTGTCTGCCTCCAAAACGGAAACAGACACAATAAAATGGAAAATTCTTACCAATTTATTTTGGGTCTCGCTTAGCGCCCACATATACGTGGGTTAAGGCAGGAGGAGGTCACTTGTGGCAGGTAGGTCCTTCATCCGGTATTCAAGGTAAACGGAGAAGGGCGTCAGGGAAATCCAATTGGTCCGGTATCAGAGTGGTGTCAAGAAAGAGACTCACCCTAGTACCTCCCTGCTTGGCCTGACCTGGCCCTAGTGACCTAACACGGGGTCCGTGCCCCGCAAGGGGTGGCCCCGTCCGGAACCTTACCCTAGTAAACAAGCCCTAGATGACCCTAGCGAAGGGTGACTAGGGGAAAAGTTGTTTGACTCAAGGCAGGTGAAAATAAGTTATAATTGTCAAATATATGTAAGGATACTGAGGACTGGGACGTACATATAACTGCACGTATCCAATGATATGTCTACGTGTCCCGACGCGTTTCCTTAATATAACATATCTAAATGTATCCACTGTTATAGTGAACTAAGACCCCAATAATCATCAGGGGACACGGGGCTTAGTAATATGGCTCCTGTCAGTCAGATAGTTGTCACTGTAATAGATATCCCAGTGTATCAACAATGTGGGGGGTAATGGACTAAAAAATACCCTCCATGGTAGAGACTGAGGACCAAGTGAGGCATATGGAAAACCTATAGGGACACATAGAGAGAGGTAGAGTAAATACAGACCCCCATTGAACACGCCCCACCCTCACGGCCTAAATGAGCAACTACATTTTGGCTGCTATATTTGATTTCTCTCCCCCCATCGGTAGCATCCCTTGAGCAGCCTATTAAACTACTGGTACAATATCCTAACTGTGACCTACCAAATCCTCCCCCAATCATATCTGCCTTACATCACTCTCTCGATTATCCCATTTACAGTAAGTTTGCCTCTCTCTATCTCTCCCCCTTCTAGGTTGGTTAGTTCCGTGACCCGCCAGAATGTCCCACTCAGTCCATCCAATAAGGGGTTAATCTTTCCCCACCTTAGGGATATAAGTGTTGTAGCTACTAGGGCTGGGACATATACTCCCCTAGTGCAGCTCCACCCCCCTTCATCGGCAGGTTACACTGCTGGGATACAAGTGTTGTAGCTACGAGGGCTGGGACATATACTCCCCTTATGTAGCTCCACCCCCCTTCATCGGCAGTTTACACTGCTGGGACGCACCTCATTGGGGCGGTCTGGTAATTTTTCCACTCCCCCCTCCATTGATTGGCGCCCATCGGACGGACCGGCAGGCACTTACAGCAAAGCCTCCTCCCCTGCACCGAGTCCTCTCCGATAGCGCGCTGTCCGATAGCGCATGCGCCGTGCAGTGACACCGCACACCCCCGTTTGACCCCGTCACGTGACCGGGCTATGTCACGGGGATTTGACGTCATGCGGCGCATGCGCACGGACCAGCGCCCTCCCCCTTCCGCTCTCAAATACAGCGCGCCAAGGCGCACTAGCCAGGCATACACCTCATGTGACGGCACACTGTACCTATGGGCCACCTACCCTGGACACTTGTGAGACCGCTCCAGCAGTAATGTAAGTACATACTATAAGCTGACAAGAGGTGGGCAGCAGGGACACTTGGATGGGGGTCTGTATTTACTCTACCTCTCTCTATGTGTCCCTATAGGTTTTCCATATGCCTCACTTGGTCCTCAGTCTCTACCATGGAGGGTATTTTTTAGTCCATTACCCCCTACATTGTTGATACACTTGGATATCTATTACAGTGACAACTATCTGACTGACAGGAGCCATATTACTAAGCCCCGTGTCCCCTGATGATTATTGGGGTCTTAGTTCACTATAACAGTGGATACATTTAGATATGTTATATTAAGGAAACGCGTCGGGACACGTAGACATATCATTGGATACGTGCAGTTATATGTACGTCCCAGTCCTCAGTATCCTTACATATATTTGACAATTATAACTTATTTTCACCTGCCTTGAGTCAAACAACTTTTCCCCTAGTCACCCTTCGCTAGGGTCATCTAGGGCTTGTTTACTAGGGTAAGGTTCCGGACGGGGCCACCCCTTGCGGGGCACGGACCCCGTGTTAGGTCACTAGGGCCAGGTCAGGCCAAGCAGGGAGGTACTAGGGTGAGTCTCTTTCTTGACACCACTCTGATACCGGACCAATTGGATTTCCCTGACGCCCTTCTCCGTTTACCTTGAATACCGGATGAAGGACCTACCTGCCACAAGTGACCTCCTCCTGCCTTAACCCACGTATATGTGGGCGCTAAGCGAGACCCAAAATAAATTGGTAAGAATTTTCCATTTTATTGTGTCTGTTTCCGTTTTGGAGGCAGACAATTGGGATTACTCAGTCCCTCCACCGCAGGTCTGTGTGACAATCTCCACAGGCTTCGTTGGGAAGGGACGAGACCTATCTAGGTGTGCAGCATCACCTATGTTGCACGATACCGTCGTATAAACCCCCTCTATAGGGGTCTTGTCTGTCTTTTTGTTATTTGTGTCTGTAAGGGGTCTCTTATTCCCCAATTGGGGGAATGTACTCAGTAAAAGTTAAGTTTTAATATTGTTACTAACACATGAGGCATACAGATATTGAAGGGGTTAGCCACTTTCTGGTTATTGTATTTACTAATATAGTCTTTGCTGAAATTCTGCACCATTTCCTATATTTGATAAGGTATGCTGTCTCATTTACAAATTCTTTCATGCTGTCCACACAGAGGTCCTGTCCATAAAATGGCTGCTGGTGGAGAGTCATATGATCAGGCAAATCACCTCCATGTGATGTCTTCATGGTGCACATGTGTGCGATGAAGGAACAGCACTCATTGCCTGGACATTGTATAAATTAAGTTAAATGATTTGGACTGACATTTTGCTGTTTAGCCACAAGAGGCAGCTAAAAATAGCATAAAAGGACTAAAAAGGACTGCATTTCTAGATTTGTGTGATGTTAAAAACTCTCAGAGGGTCAAGTTACAAAGCCTGGAAAAAAAGGCAGCAGCCATCTTAGGGTGAGCTTGAAAGAGGCATCCAGGCTGTGTGTGAGAAGAATCTCTCAACATCCAGGCATGAGAGCATCTTCCAGGGACCAGAGTTGCAGCCAAGGGGAGCTGATCGTTTCCATGACCCTGATCTTGTGCATAGGAAGGGGAACTGCTGCCAGGAATGGAGATGGTGGCTGAGAAATAAAGCCGCAGACTCTGCAGTACCGCACACTTGCTGGAGAAACCCTTGTTCCATCCACAGTCACCAGCTTACACAAAGCAGACCCAGGTCGGTAAGACTAATTGTGCATGCATCTCATACAGTTTTGGCGCCTAGGATCTTAGAGACTGAGACCAGGCCTCTAGTTAGTTAGGTTTGTTGTTTTTATCAGGCCACAAGTGTGGTTAACTGCTCTTAACAAGGACTTCACATTTTAAAGTGTCAGTTCACTCCGGAGAGCTGAGAAGCTTCACAACTAATTCAAGCCAGGCTGGTGTATTAAGGGGAAACACTATAGCACATGCTGTTTTACCAGTTGTTGGGAGAGGGAATTGTTATAGCATGGAATAAGATTGTAAGCTGGTGTGTTGCTAGCCTGCATTACGCACCCAATAATTGTTCCCGACTCTAGGGTAATAACAGGTAAGACGTGGCTGGTCTATTTGAGCCCACCAGCAAGTAAATTTACTGTTAATACCTCCAGCATCCACTGGAGAGCGCCACGCTGTACAGCACAAGGGCCCCAGCCCCTGGCTAGGTGTATATAAATTTATTTGTGTGTAACCAGCATCTGTGGTTGCGTTCATGACCAAGTTTAAGTAAAAAAATATGGTTTGGGCAAAACTGGTGTTTGAGTTGCTTTCCTCGTTTGTGACTTTGCTGTATCCTGGGGAGCCCACCCTGGTACACGGATTACACCTGTACTAAACTACCAACAGAACAAATTCAGATGGCAGGTGCAGTGTATCTGAACAGAGGAGACATCACATGGAGGTAATTTGCCTGGTCACATGACCCTCCATCAGCAGCCATTTTATGGACAGGACCTCTATGTAGACAGCAAAATATTTGTAAGCAAGGGAGCATATTTTATGAAATATATAGAAAATGGTGCAGAATTTCAACAAAGGCTATATTAGTAAGTGCCATATAATCATCTCACGAACACGTTGGTCAACAATAACTGGGAAATGGCCAACTCCTTCAAGGATTTATTCTAATAAAAAGGGTATTACCATCAGGGGCATTATGACAAAGATAGCATATGATATATATGCCTGACATGTGCAGGCCCCACCCCTAGAACCTGCTCCTATCACAAGATTGGGGCAATAACACTAATGGAGAACACACTGTGCCATTTTCATACTATAGCGGTTAATGGAGGGTAGGAAGAGCATGTACGGCTTGCTCTCCAGTCAGTTTGGGGCTTCATTCTTTAGATAGAAGTGAATCTCAAAAGTGGGAATCACACCTATATTTGTATCCTGAGGGGCAATCACCCCGAAACAGCTATCTGCATATGAGGTGCTGGCTTATTTAAAGGATATGGACTACTTTGTAAAAAAATTTTTTTTTTTGTACACTCATTTATTTTGTGGAGAAAATAATTTCTCCAATTGGTTGTGTTTATTTATCTTTTTTAGTTTTTGTTCTACAACCTGCTGTGCTTCCTATGCACAGCAGGCTGCTCCCAGTGTTTACAGAGAATGCGTCATCTGACTGATTTTTTGTAACTCTTCCTGTGTACACGGGTCCCCCCCTCCTTTCAGGATGGCAGTGCGGCAGCGGGGCAGAGTGTTAGCTGTAACATACAGCTGACACTGTGCTTGGAATAACTGTTTAACCCCTTCCATGCCTCGGTCCGTAGGGACCGCTGTCTGAAAGGGGCTAACCATCTGGCCGCTGCTCTGCCCTGGCAGTGGCCCGATGCTTAAAGGGCTAATGCCTCCCCTCCTTTTACACTTCTCCCAGTGTTTACAGAGAAAGCGTCATCTGACAGATTTTCTGTAACTCCTCCTGTTTAGACGGGTTTCTCCCCCCTCCTTTCAGGATGGCAGTGTGGCAGCGGGGCAGAGTGTTAGCTGTAACATACAGCTGACACTCTGCTTGGAATAACTGTTTAACCCCTTCCATGCCGCAGTCCTTAGGGACTGCTATCTGAAAGGGGCTAACCAGCTATCAGGGTTAATGCCCCCCCTCCTTTATAGATGGGTAAGCAGGGGCGATGTCCCCCCACACCCCCAAGTTCAGGCTGGCAGAGCGCACACAACACCCCTGCCCCCCCCCTTTCAAGATGGCACAGCGTGCAGAACCCCCCTCCTTTCAAGATGGCAGAGCGCGCAGCACCCCCTCCTTTCAGGATGGCAGAGTGGCAGCAGGGCAGAGTGTTAGTTGTAATGCTGACACAGATGTCGGCCGTTTAACCCCTTCCATGCCGCGGTCCTTAGGGACCGCTGTATGGAAGGGCTAACCATCGGGCCACTGCCACACCTTGAAGGGTAAATTGAGGGAGGGAGCTCCCTCCCCATCGGGCCGCTGTGATGTGGCAGCATCCCGATGGTTACCATGGCAACCGGATGCCTTCACAGGCATCCGGCTTGCCGGTATATATAAGCCTGATCAAGCTCCTGCTAAAGGCAGTAGCCTGATCAGGCTCAGTGTGAGTTCAATACACTGCAGTACTCCATACAGTGTACTGCACTGTATTGTAATCCATCAGACCCACTGGATCTTCAAGAACCAAGTGGGTCCAGGTCCCAAAAAATTTAAAAAAGAAAGAAAAAAAAAACCTTCTTCCTACAGTAGATCCACACATAATTGGTTAAGTGTAAAAATAAAAAAACACTTAACATGTTTGGTATCGCCGCATACGTAAGGACCTGATCTATAAAAGGATCATGTTACTTTTACCGTACTGTGAACACCATAAAAAAATAAAAATAAAAACTATGATGGAATTGCAATTTTGCCCACCGCACTTTCCATAAAATGATATAAAAAGTGATCAAAAAAGTCATATCTACCCAAAATTAGTACCAATAAAACTGTGACCTCATCCCGCAAAAATTGAAGCCCTACCTAAAAAAAAATAGGCTTTCAGAAAATGGTAACACAAAAACATGATTTAAAAAAAATTATAATTATTGTGTAAATCCAAAATAAAATTTAATAAATAGACGCTGCGTCGTTATGACCTGCTCTATAAAAATATAACTGTAAATCCACAAAAACAGACCCTAATTGCGACCCAGGATTAGTCAAAAGTACTTCTAGTACTAGTTCTTTAATTTAAAATGTAACATTTATTACTTGCATTTAAGAACAACTATCTAGCCCCCCCCAAAAAAGAAAGAAAAGTTAAAACTTGAAAATGACCTATGGTTGTTTTCTTTAACTGTAGAACAATCTGATGCCTTGGAGATATCATAGGGATATTAGCTTCATATTCCTTTGATAGCTGTGCTTTGGCTATAAGGGATCTTATTTGTATCAGATTTTTATTTATTATTTTTTAAATTGGCTGGCAACATTTGTTGCAACTAAGTATCTGATTATTGCTCGTTAATTGCCCCGCACACTCTAAAGATTCGGGATAGGTAGAACTTATTTGTACTATGTCTCTGACCCTAAACTTCTGGTTTATAACTCACTATTACTAATCTTAAATATTTCCCTTGTTCTCAAATGTCTCTATATAGACTTACCCCTATTTCCATATCAACCATAGTCACTTTCTATTTAAAATAACAAAAGCAGCTCCCCTAACATGTTTCAACACTTACAGTAAACGCGGCGTCCTCAGGGGTAATGGAGCTACTTCGGTAGCAGTAGCTGCAGTAGCTCCATCTATATAGCTCCATCTGAGTCTATATACAGACACTTGAGAACAAGAAAGTGACTATGATATCTCCAAAGCATCAGATTGTTCTACAGTTAAAGAAAACAACCATAGGTCATTTTCAAGTTTTAACTTTTCTCTCTTTTTTTGGTGGCTAGATAATTGTTCTTAAATGCAAGTAATAAATGTTATGTTTTAAATTAAAGAAAAAATACCTAAAACAGGAGTTGGAGAGCCCTTGGGCTATTGAACTAGATTCCCTGTAAGATACAATAAGCAGACCACACAAATGTAAAACTTTTACAGTTGTCACTTACAAACTCTACTTCAAAGATTGGTTCGACTGATTTTGAAGAAAAGCCTTCTAATTTTATTATAGCTGTCATGGCTTGATTTAAGGAATTAAGACTCAGCTGTGGCATTTCTGTAATAGTGATTTTCAGATTTGTTTGCTCAGTTTCATACACCTGTAAACATAGAAAATTGCACATGTAAATGTCAGATTATGTGTATACCAAGGCAGGTTGCTGTGATGCAAATAAGGTACATAAAAACGTACATCCTCGATTAAACGTTTGAGCGCATCTGGTTGAAGCTGTAGATTCTTCTTGTCCTGAGGAGACAACATGAGGAACATGTTATTTCTGTACTACTCCAATATGGGACAGACTCAGTTTATGAAGATGAAGAAAACTTTGGTTGCAAATGAATTTTATTTCAGACATAGGACCATCTGGTAGAATCATAGTATAACCCTCAATGACCATGCCTTAAAATGTCTTAAAGAGGTTATCCGGGAATTAATATTGATGACCTATCCTCTCGATGAGTCATCAATATCAGATCAGCGGGGTCTCGGGAGTCGTTAGTAGAGGCCCGGAGCTCCGTGGCCTCTTCCTAGGTGATGTATCATCACCATGCATCAGTCATGTGGGGTACCACAAGTCAATAGGGTTGTGCAGCATTACCAAGCACAGCTGCTATACAATGTACAGTGCTGTGCCCAGAAAGCTGCTGGTAGGCTGCCGGGCTCACCAGAGCTTTGGTGAGAGCCGTGGCTTCCTGAACCAGCTGATAAAGGGGGGTACTGTGACTCGGATCCCTGCTGATGTAATACCGAGGATAGGTTATTTCCTAGATAACCGCTTTCTGACATATGACTTACTATGATGGTGCAGTGGGAATTGACTTCCCCTAAACTGATGTAATAGTATGGCACACTTGATCAGGCATGTGCAGGAGCTTTGTTTGCTTGATCAGTACAGGAGCCCAGCTGTTACAGACAACTGAGCTTCTGCTGCATCCGCTGGCATCACTGAAAACGCCTGTGACAGCAGTTTAACCACTTATATGCCACAGTCAAAGCTGATCGCAGCATATAAGAGGTTTGCAGAGGAAGGAGGCTCCTTCTGTCTCTCCATCAGCCCCCTGCACTGCAATGGCAGGGGGCAAATGGCTGCCATGGCAACCCCAGGCCTTGCAAAGGCCTCTGGGTTTGCCATGTATGGAAGCCTATGAGGTCCAACCCCTTGACTGGATTTCATAGGAACAATGTCAGTGTAATACTGACAGTTCAATGCAGTACAATATAGCATGTATTGTACTGCATTGAAGCAGGGATCAGACCATAAGTAGAAGTGCCATAGTGGGACAAAAAAAAAAGTGAAAAAAAATGATTTAATAAAAAAAGAAAAAAAGTTTTAAGTAAAAAAATAAAGTGCCACTTTCCCCTCATCAGGCCATTTTCAATTTAAAAAATAGAGGTATTGATATTGTCATATCCGCAACAATGTACCCCAAAATGGTACCAATGAAAACATCAACTCCACAATCCTGTAAAAAAAATTAAATAAATGAGCCCTCACATAAGATAGTAGCCAGAAGAAAATTCATAAAATTGTCTCTCAGTAAATGGCGACCATTCTTTTTTTCAAAAATGTTTTTAGTGTGTAAAACTGAAAAAAAAAAAAATTGACAAATTTGATATATACGCCCTCACACAGCTCCGTTAAAAATCATATGCTTCTCAGAAAATGACTGTAATACTACACCAGAGTAGTAAAGCAACATGGCAACCATAAATCAATCCATCAAAATGTTTGCTACAAAAGCCAAAAGGTAGTCTTTCCCTTCTGCGCCACACAGTGTACTCGAACAGCAGTTTACATCGACATTTATGGCGTTTCAGTACCCCGTAGAACCGACCTAACATGTTAAAAGGGTGTGGTAAGTCTTAGGCTACTTTCACACTAGCGTTCGGGGCTCCGCTTGTGAGTTCCGTTTAAAGGCTCTCGCAAGCGGCCCCGAACGGATCCGTCCAGCCCTAATGCATTCTGAGTGGATGCGGATCCGCTCAGAATGCATCAGTATGGCTCCGTCTGTCCTCCGCTCCGCTCAGCAGGCGGACACCTGAACGCTGCTTGCAGCGTTCGGGTGTCCGCCTGGCTGTGCGGAGGCAAACTGATCCATCCAGACTTACAATGGAAGTCAATGGGGACGGATCCGTTTGAATTTGACACTATATGGCTCAATTTTCAAACGGATCCGTCCCCCATTGACTTTCAATGTAAAGTCAAAACGGATCCGTTTGCATTACCATGAAGAAAAAAATTTTTTTAAAAAATTCATTTTTTGTTCATGGTAATGCAAACGGATCCGTTCTGAACGAATCTAAGCGTTTGCATTATAGGTGCGGATCCGTCTGTGCAGACACCAGACGGATCCACTCCGAACGCAAGTGTGAAAGTAGCCTTAGATGGCACCAGCTGTGAACAGCATATTGAAAAACTTTCATTTTGCACTGTCCCCTGCTCATTCATTTCTGCAAAACATCTGCATTGTAAAAATGCTCATTCCACACCTTGATAAATAACTTAGGGGTGTAGTTCCCAAAATAGGTTTATTTATAGGGGTTTTTCAATATAACGGTACCTCAGGGCCTCTACAAATTTCATTCCAGCATAATCCATGCTCCAAAAGCCAAATGGCATTCCCTTCCTTTCTGAGCCCTGATGTGTACCAATAGGGCAACTTACAACCGTATTTATAACATTTCCATAATCCATAGAACCTGCCTTTTAATTCAAGTAGTGTGGTGTGAATTCAAGATGGTTCCAGCTGGGTACAACATATTGGGCACTAAAAACCATATCCATGGAAGACTTGCTGTCACGGTGGGGAGTGGGGGAAACTCCCCACCGTATAATTAGAGCTATTACTAAGCCCAAAAAGAGGGCTAGGGAGCAGGTCACCTCCTACAGCCGCCCCAATCCTGACCCTGATCTCCTGACCGTATGAGCGCCCCCCCTAAAGGTGGGAGGGCTCATACACTGGAACCTGGATCCTACTGACCCTAACGGTCCCTTGCATAGAGATCAGGAACTAGAGACAACCGGTCCCTCAAGGAAACAGACAAACCAGAGTCTCCAGCGGCCTAGTAACAGAAGGGAAAAGAAAGAATCAGCAGCAACTGAACAGCAGGTAAGCACCTGGAGAAACAACAGCACACCAGAACATTAAACACTTACCTGCCGCAGCAAAGATGGAAAAACACCAAAATAACCTGGACCCCCATGCGGACACCGATACAAGGTGGCTCCAGGCAAGGCTGCTAATATATTTTAGGTTCACCCCTCCGGGAAACCAATGGGACCCCCTTTCGGAGGTAACAACAGACAGGGGAAAATATCAATCGTCCATGCAGATCACAACACCAAACCAACCAGACCTGGAACACCAGACATGACATAAACAACTGAACCCCAACATAAACCACATAACAGGTTAAGAGGGGAAAGGAGACTAAGGGTGACAAACGATGTCCAACTGGGATGCCCTCACACAGCTAAGATTATACATCCAGAAAGGAGCAGAGCTCCTACACATATACAGGCAAACAACCAACTGACCTTCAGGCTCACAACACTATATAAGAAGAGCCAGAGGCCACACCAGCTCCACCAAGCACACATCTTAACCTCGAACAATCCAGGATGGGAAGGGACACACAACTTAAAGGGGAAGTGTCAAAACATGAAAAACAACATGTTACCACCAGCAACAAGCATGCACGGCAAAAGTGTCATGGTCCACTACACCAGACCATGACACAGCCGTGACACTTGCAATCTTGGCTGTGCATGGTCCACTGTGCATTAATTTCTACAAAACATCAGTGGTGTCCAAATGCACACTCCTCTTCTTAATAAATACCTTGAGGGGTGTAGTTTACAAAATGGGGTTACTTCTCAGGGATCCATTTTTTATTTCACCCTAGAGCCCCTACAGTTTTCAGTGCAAGAGATGTGTAAATCACCATATTGGGCCTTTTACTCTTGAGTCCTGTGGTATGTCCAGGCAAATGATTATGGCCACGCATAGTGTGTTTCTAAAACCAGGAAGCCCAGCATAATAATAAGAGGGCTTGCTTTAGACACTGGCACACAATGGACACAACATATTGGGCACTGAAATGGCATGTGTGTAAAAATTGCAATTTTCACTTTGCACCATTTGCTGTGAATTCATTTTTGCAAAACACCTGTTGGGTCAAAATGCTCACTACATCCCTTGGTAAATACTGTGAGGGGTGTACTTTCTAAAAATGGGGTCAGTAGATCGAAAAAAATTGTGTGCCCCTGTTTTAGACTAGCAATGGTAGTCTCAAACATGCGAGTACACTTTAACTCTTTAATGACTGGCCAACGTCTTTTGACAGCAGGTGGTACAGACACTCAGTCTGCAGTGATGTCTTGTGTATGCTCCCCATTCCCAAATACCATGTGGCTACCATGCTAGTTTTAACATGTTTCTCTACTTAACCTAAATTCCTCTACTTTTGTTCGAATACCATCATTTATGATCAGAGCTTATTATACTAATAACTGCATGCAACAATTTGACGACCTGATGAGGGGTATAAGTCAGTACTGTACAGCCTAATTGCTTCAAATACTGGTATTAATATTAATTTTTCAAAACTAGAAATCCTATATTGAAGCAGCTTACCAACTTTGTGTTAAGTTCCGATAATTGGATGTAAGCAGAGAACATAGTATTGAAGAAATCTTCAGCTAAGCTTATTCCATTTCTGTCCAACTTATCATGGTTTTGTAAAGAGATCACTTCAGAATTGCCAGAAACCAGCTGGAAAAAATACAGAAGATAGTATAACAATATATAATATCTAAACTGTCAATCAGGGGCGTAGCTATAGGGGGTGCAGACGTATCAGCTGCTACCGGGCCCAGGGGGCCCAAAGACCCTTGTGCCACATAAGAAGACACCGATATTATAGAAATTTTTCCCTTAGGCAGCACGAAGGGTATGTGCTTCCCTGTACCCTGGCCATAAAGCATTGAGCGAAGAGGGGCCCTAGCGCAACTCTTGCACCAGAGCCTATGAGCCTTTAACTACGCCCCTACTGTCAATATATCAATATAATCAAAGTACCTCAGGGCGGGTTTACATCTGCATTGGAGGTTCTGTTCGGGGGCCTCCATTGCAGAATCTTTCAATAACAGTGGACAAAAAAAAAAAGCTCTGCGACTTTAAATTAATGGACACCAGTATAGTCAATGGGGAATCATTTGACTCAGTTATGTGCCAGATCTGGCACTTCCATTTTTTTATTTTTATGGTCTGCTCCTATAACGGAGCAGAACCATACAGACTTATAGCACAATTATGAAAAACAAAGTAATGGAACTGGATCAGTGGCTGCACCAAACATAAAAAAATCTCTGGATAGGTGCTCTACCTAGTAACTCACCCCTATGTCGCGAAAGGAGATAGATTACAGTAAATTATAAATGTGGGAGGCACTCATAAATACCCAGGGTTGTGTGGATAATAACCACAATATAAATAATCTCATTGACAATTTATTGATACTGTTAATAAAAATGTAGATTTTTTTTTTTAAGTGTTATAGTTGATCAACTGAAGAATAAAAAAAAGATGATAAATAAAAAATAAAATAAAAATAAAGACACAATGTATAAAAATTGTTATTCACTGTCTTCAAAGGTGTAATTTTTGTTAGTGTCCAGTAGAGGGAGCAATTACATTGACGTTATTAGCAATCCAGATTCATTGATATAATTATATGAATGGATAGCCTAGTATGAAGCAGCACGATGTTGTAAAAATCTCCCCTGTAATGTATCAGCGGTTTTGTCTATACTGATACAACAGAGGGCTTGCTTTGGATTTAAGAAAAGACATTTCTTTTGACTAAATAATAGCTGTATATGTCTCTCTATAACAGGAGAGAGAATGCTTCGATATAGGCTACGTGCACACGAACGTTGTTTGTTTCCGTGTCCATGAAGTTTTTTTTTTGCGGATAGGATGTGGACCCATTCATTTCAATTGGTCCGCAAAAACCGCGGACAGCACACCGTGTGCTGTCCACATCAGTATGTCCGTTCCGTTCCCCCGCAAAAAAAATTGTGCATGTCCTATTTTTTTCTAGTTTGCGGACAATGATAGGCATTATTACAATGGATCTGCAAAAAAAACGGATCCGCAAAAAAAAAACGCATGCCATACAGAACATCATCCTTTTTTTTGCCGATCCGCAATTTGCGGACCGCAAAACACATACGGTCGTGTGCATGTAGCCAGATAACAATGACACATTGAATGTGTTCCTTGTGCTATAATTCTAGCGCTATCTTGTGTACGGTATATAAAGGTAATTTGTAATGTCCGCTGTGATAGCGATAGGCCGCTCCAGGGGCAAGGATTTATACTTGGTTGATCGGAGCACTTTATAATGTCCACTATAATAGCGATAGGCCGCTCCAGGTGCAAGGACTTATATTTAGTTGATCAGAGCAAGCAAACTTATACAGATGACAGGCTGTCAATTACATTACCCATCCTGATGTCCGTAGGAAGGTGAAGTGTTGTCCGGCCGAGCTCTACCTGCCCATGACGTGGCGTCCCATGTGAGCAGGAGCAACGGCGTGGTGTTCGTTCTTCAGGTGGAATAGTTGGTGATGCTGAATATTAAGCGGTCCTTATCTCAAGAGGATCGGCGGTACTTTTCTTTTTCCAAAGTTGACTCGGCAGGGTAACCAAACGCGTTTTGAGGCTCAGTGGCTCTTTCTCAGTGGCCTGCAGTCATGTGATATATATATAGCTTGAGAAAGGCTCTGTGTTTTGAGCCAAAACGTCGCCTCACTGTGCCACTGTGGTTGAATAAATTTCTACCTTTTTTCTACTGGATGTGCTGTCCGTTTTCATCTCTATAAATATATATATATCTATATATATATATCTATATATATATATCTATATATATATATATATACATAGTGGTGGTCTCATTAATACAATTGGTATGCAATTGGTGGATATAATTATGGAGTGATACATAGGTGTATCTAGAAAAAAAATGTGCAGTATTTCTATATTTTATTTTTTATTTTTTGTATTTTATTTATTTATTCGTTTTTGTGAGTGTACATTATTAATGTGTATAATTTATTAGAGTGAATATATTGCTGGTATATCTAATACTGTAGTATGTTATTAATATTCATGTTTGAACAAAGAGACAAAGAAACTAAACATGAATATTAATAACATACTACATCTACAGTATTAGATATACCAGCAATATATTTACTCTAATAAATTATACACATTAATAATGTACACTCACAAAAAGAAAAAAGAAATAATAAAAAATAAAATACAAAAAAGAATAAATAAAATATCTAAATACTGCACACATTTTTTTCTAGATACACACACCAGTGTATCACTCCGTAATTATATCCACCAATTGCATAAATGAGACCACCACTATATATATATTACATGACTTGTGCACTAATGAGACTATTACTAAATACACCACCATCCACTGTTCACTGTGAACAATATAATCATTTTTTCAAGCTTATTGCAATATAGTAGGTTACCTGTACACTGGCCATCATTCAATATATACATAATATCCTCTCTACTCAGGCCTTTCTTTATTGATACACTATTTCAATTGACATAGTTTATTAAGATTTTAAATTCATATTTCTTAAATGGATATCTGTGTAATGGTGTGACTTTATATACTTTATGTATGCCCCACAGACGATCCATTTCATGTCTTCATTGCTACTTTGCCTTTTGGGGTTACCCCTCCCCTGAAAGACGTAACTTCCCTATATATGTGCTATACAAGTCATATACTGCAGGCCACTGAGGAAGAGGCACTGAGCCTCGAAACGCGTTTGGTTACCCTGCAGTATAACAGAATTAATTGCATCTTGGAGTCAACTTTGGAAAAAGAAAGAAAAGTACCGCCGATCCTCTTGAGATAAGGACCGCTTAACATTCAGCATCACTAACTATTCCACCTGAAGAACGAACACCACGCCGTTGCTCCTGCTCATGTGGGACGCCACGTCATGGGCAGGTAGAGCTCGGCCGGTCAACACTTCACCTTCCTACGGACATCAGGATGGGTAATGTAATTGACAGCCAGTCATCTGTATAAGTTTGCTTGCTCTGATCAACTAAATATAAGTCCTTGCACCTGGAGCGGCCTATCGCTATTCTCTCTCCTGTTATAGGGAGACATATACAGCTTTTATTTAGTCAAAATTATTTTCTTTAATTCAAAGCAAGCCCTCTGTTGTATCAGTATAGACAAAACCGCTGATACATTACAGGGGAGATTTTTACAACATCGTGCTGCTTCATACTAGGCTTTCCATTCATAAATTATATCAATGAATCTGGATTGCTAATAACTTCGATGTCATTGCTCCCCCTACTGGACACTAACAAGATTTACACCTTTGAAGACTTATTATAGTGAATAATAAAAAAAATATACATTGTGTCTTTATTTTCTTTTCTTTTTCTTTTTTTTTCTTTTATTTTAGCAACTTTTCTATATATATTTTTACAAAGTTTAGTTAATCATCATCAACACTTTAAAAAAATTCAACATTTTTATTAACAGTATCAATAAATTGTCAATAATATTATATCTATTGTGGTTATTATCACACACAACCCTGGGTATTTATAAGTGCCTCCCACATTTATAATTTACAAGTATGAAAAATCCTTCGATTGTAGAGGTTGTCAGAATTTCGAGATTGTGTTTTATTAGCAGGTTCTTATTAAGTGCCACAGCTATGTGAGGTAGGTTGGACTCTTCCAAGCTCAATACTGAATTTTTACATTTATATGGGTATTGGCTACGGGTATTTATATTCAATCTCAATCTTAGATACTGATAGATTAAGCTTGGTTATTTTTTTTTTTATATATATTTTATAACATATGCTTTATGAAGTTTCCATTTAATACTTACCTTTAGGTTTAATTGCAGACAGTTGGGGGGGTTAAATAAACTAGATTCAAGAAGTAGGCTTTCATCACTGGAAGGATAAATGTTCAAATAATCTATACATAAATAAAAGATGATTCGAGATATAAAAGCTGCATGCACAATTTAGAAATTTTGATCATGAACAGTTATGGTTATAGATTTTTGCTATGACAATGGCTATGTGAAGTTAAGTAACTTTACCATATGCCCTTGAAGGGCTTCTCAGAGAATAGTTGACCATGTAATGTTTGGGCACAGAGTCATAGTTAGACTTTCCTTTACTTGAGGCACAAATACTGTTCACTGCCCTGTTTCTGAATGCGCAGGTCAAGGCAGAGTAGCTTGAGCTTGGTATTTGTGCTTGAGCTGGCAATGTTCCAGATGCATTAACTAGAAGTGTTTTTACTGGCTTATGGAGGAGGTCCCAAGGAGGAGACAACACTCTATAAAGTCTATTTAAACCCTAAAATGAAACCAATTCTGCAAATTAGCCCATTAGGTGATTAAGATATATATATATATATATATTTTTTTTTTTGCTATTTATTTTATCATACTTTTGCAAAGATGCTCTAAAAATGGTCAGGGTGGTGGGTTGAGGTGACATCTATTGCTTTGAGCTTGACATAGTACAGTTATGGCCATAATTTTTTAGATTGGATCTTACATTAGATCGAACCTTGTATTTCTCTTAAAGGTTTTGCTGCAGTTTCTATTTCCCAATGCTTTATCCCAGAGCCTTTACTGTACTTACCCTTCCAATTTTCATTTAGAATGTCAATAACTTGGTTAACGACAAGGCACAGCTGCAAATAAAACATAAATGGCAACATAAAAAGCACAACATTTGAATGGATAAAACAATTTATATAATATACAATATAATACATTTAATATGATTCTTTCTGAAGGATGGTTGTCCATTTATAGCCATTGACAGCAGATACAATTTTGAGGCCCTCCGCTGTGCCAATTTTACTGTACCTTCTTTCTCCCTATAGATGCAGACTTCATTAGCCCAGAATGTCATATGATGCTTATTTGTCCAAAATACTAATTTGTTTTAATGGCCTTTGGGTTTGAAGAAAATACAGGTTGTGTGTAGGGTTGAGTGAATCAATCCCACTGGCCTCTATAATAGAAAAAATACCAACCCAGAGTTCCCTCAAAGGCCTCTAAACTACGGTATATAAACTGTTTCTATCTGCTTTGCCTTGATAAAGGGCTTTTGTGCAGAAAGAGCTAGTCGCAGATGTAAGGTTGGCTTAGCTATTTTTTTATTTTTACTACATAATTATATCTGAAATACTGAAAAATGCTGTTGTGAAATGTTCAGCTTTTTTTGACAGTATTTCTGGCCTAAAAACACACCCTTGTTTTAAATAGAGTAAAAAATGTAACTATTATCAGATCCTTCAATTGTTCAGTTGACAACACTTCATACTGTATTTCATTAGAATATACAACGTACTGTAATTCTCCATCCACAAGAAGACGACAAATGACCATGGAGCTCTCACCGCCTTCAATATCTCAACTACTAAGGCTACTTTCACACTTGCGTTCGGGTTTACGCTTGTGAGTTCCGTTTGAAGGCTCTCACAAGCGGCCCTGAACGGATCTGTACGGCCCTAATGCATTGTGAGTGGATGCGGATCCGCTCAGAATGCATCAGTATGGCTCCGCTTGGCCTCCGTTCCACGCTGCTTGCAGCGTTCGAGTGTCTGACTGGCCGTGCGGAGCCAAACGGATCCGTCCAGACTTACAATGTAAGTCAATGGGGACGGATCAGTTTGAAGTTGACACAATATGGTGCAATTTCAAACGGATCCGTCCCCCATTCACTTTCAAAAGTCTGGACGGATCCGTCTGACTAACTTTCAGACTTAGAATTTTTTCTGAAAGATAATGCAGACGGATCCGTTCTAAACGGATCCCATCGTTTGCATTATAGGAGTCTCTCCGAGCGCAAGTGTGAAAGTAGCCTAAATTGAGTAAAAAACATAGCCAATTACACCTATACATGTTACCACCTTCCTTACATTTCTAACCTGCCTATCACTATAATCCTATGACTCCTTGTATCCTTGAACAACATGTAATAGTACACCAGCTTTACCAAAAGTCATGCGTGCAAGCTAACTTTCTATCCATAAGATGGGGGCAATCACCATGAAACAGCTGTCTGCAGATGAGGTGCTGGCTTATTTAATACCTGAGTAATGTCTCAAGGCCTATTCAAAGGGTCGAACATTGATTTATAGGATAGCTGCCCTACATCTGGTGGCATTAGAGGCAGAGCTTGTTAGAGGCTCGTTTGCATACCTTTCTTCCCAGAATTCCAGAGAAGGATGTATGGCCTATAAGTCTCCTCATGCAGACTAAAGCCTCATGCACACAACAGTATTTTTTCACGGTCCGCAAAACAGGGTTCCGTTGTTCCGTGTCCGTTTTTTCTTCCGTGTGTCTTCATTGAGTTTGCCTTGAAAATGATAGGGAAAAAAATGGACACGGATCACGGACGCGGATGACAATCTTGTGTGCCTCCGTGTTTTTTCACGGACCCATTGACTTGAATAGGTCCGTGAACCGTTGTCCGTCAAAAAAAATAGGACAGGTCATATTTTTTTGACGGACAGGATACATGGATCACGGACGCGAGTTTTCAACTGACTCATTGAAAGTCAATGGGTCCGCAGAAAATCACGGAAAATGGAACAACGGACACGGATGCACGCAACGGTCGTGTGCATGAGGCCTAAGGCGCTATCTCCTCAAAAATACCAAATTTACCAAAAATTTTGAAAAATTAGCAAATTTCTAAATTTCAATTTCTCTACTTTTATAATAGATAGTAGTAACTCCAAAAATAGTTATTACTTTACATTCCCCATATGTCTATTTCATGTTTGGATCATTTTGTGAATGCCATTTTATTTTTTGGGGACGTTAGAAGGCTTAGAAGTTTAGAAGTAAATCTTGAAATTTTTCAGAACATTTCCAAAACCCACTTTTTAAGGACCAGTTCAGGTCTGAAGTCACATTGTGAGGCTTACATTATAGAAAACACCCAAAAATGACACCATTTTAGAAAATACACCCCTCAAGGTATTCAAAACTGATTTTTACAAATTTTGTTAACCCTTTAGGTGTTCCACAACAATTAATGGAAAATGTAGATGACATTTCAGAATTTCACTTTTTTGACAGATTTTCCATTTTAATAAAAAAAATCCCGCTAACAAAGCAAGGGTTAACAGCTAAACAAAACTTAATATTTATTGCCCTGATTCTGTAGTTTACAGAAACACCTCATATGTGGTTGTAAACTGCTGTACGAGCACACGACAGGGAGCAGAAGGAAAGGAATGCCATATGGTTTTTGGAAAGCAAATCTAACTAGGATAATTTTAAGCTGCCATTTCACATTTGAAGACCCGTGATGCACCCCTAGAGTAGAAACAAAAAAAAAAATGACCCCATTTTTGAAACTACGGGTTAAGGTGGCAGTTTTGTTGGTACTATTTTAAGGTACATATGATTTTTGGTTACTCTATATTACACTTTTTGTGAGCAAGGTGACAAAAAATAGTTTTGTCACCGTTTTAATTTTTTTATTATTTACAATGTTCATCTGACAGGTTAGATCATGTGGTATTTTTATAGAGAAGGTTGTTACGGACACGACAATACTAAATATGTATACTTTTTTTGTTTGTTTCAGTTTTACATAATAAAGCATTTTTGAAAAAAAATCATGTTTTAGTGTCTGCATAGTCTGAGAGCCATAGTGTTTTTTTATTTTTTTGGGCGATTGTCTTAGGTAGAAGCTCATTTTTTGTAGGATGAGGTGATGGTTTGATTTGGGTGATTTTAGGTGATTGTTTTAGGTAGGGTTGAGATAACTGTTTGATTGGTATGACTTTTGGGTGCGTACGACTTTTTGAGTGCTTCGTATTACACTTTTTGTGATGCAAGGTGACAAAAATTGGCTTTTTTTACACCTTTATTTTTTATTTTTATGGTGTTCACTTGATGGGTTAGTTCATGCGATATTTTTATACAGAAGGTTTCTACAGAAGTGGCGATACCTAATGTTTCACACAATAACAGCATTTTTTAAACAAAAAAAAATCATGTTTTAGTGTCTCCATAGTCTGAGAGCCATAGTGTTTTTACATTTTTGGGGTGATTGTCTTAGGTAGAAGCTCATTTTTTTTTAGGATGAGGTGATGGTTTGATTGGTACTTTTTTGGGGGGAATACGCCTTTTTGATCGCTTGGTGTTGCACTTTTAGTGATGTAAGGTGAGAAAAATATGTTTTTTTTAGCACAGTTTTCATATTATTATTTTTTTTTGTGTGTTCATCTGAGGGGTTAGGTCATATACTGTATAGAACAGGTTTTTACGGATGTGGAAATACCTAATATGCATACTTTAATTTAAGTTTTACACAAGAATATCATTTTTGAAACAAATAAAATCATGTTTTAGTGTCTCCATAGTCTGAGAGCCATATTTATTTTTTATTTTTTGGGCGAATGTCTTAGGTAGGGTATCATTTTTGCAGGATGAGATGATGGTTTGATTGGCATGATTTTGGAGTGCATATGACTTTTTGATCGCTTGCTATTGTGCTTTTTGTGATGATGACAAAAATGACTTTTTTTACATCGTTTTTATTTTATATTTTTTACGGTGTTCTCCTGAGGGGTTAGGTCATGTGATATTTTTATAGAGCAGGTTGTTACAGACACATACTTTTTATTTTATTTTTATTTTTTACATTTAACACAATAAAAGCGATTGTCTTAGGTAGGGGCTAATTTTTTGCGGGATGAAATGGCGGTTAGATTGGTATGATTTTGGGTGACATACGCCATTTTGATCACTTGGTGTTGCACTTTTAGTGATGTAAGGTGACAAAAAAATGTTTTTTTAAGCATAGTTTTTATTTTATTATTTTGACGGTGTTCACCTGTGGGGTTAGGTCATGTGATATTTTTATATAGCCAGTCGATACGGACGCAGCAATACCTAATATGGTTTGCCTGTTAGATCCAGGGAGCTGGATCTCACAGGCTGTCACGGAAGGCAGCCACCATGCCTAAGGAAGGCATCGGGCTGCCTTCCCTGCCATCGGTTCCCCGTCACAGCAGTGCGATGGCTGCTCTAATCCCCGCAAGGACATGGCACATGCTGCGGTCAGCGCTAGTGATGGACGAACATTGCCCGGGACGGTTCGCGAACCGCAAGTTCGCGGCAGGCCCCATTCACTTTAATGGAAGGCGAACCTGAAAAACCTTCAGCTCATATTTGTAGCCACCAAATACTTTGTAGAAGTGCACAAATAGTCCCACAACATGGACAGTGACAAACTCGAGGGGGCCCCAAAAATTATTCATTCGCCAGACAGAAAAGAACAAGTAAGTATGTGGCTGGAGGTAGATTACACGGTCATTGGATATCAATTTTACAGCAGGCCAGTGGACTACAGGCCCCAAAAATTATGGATTCAGCATACAGAAAATAACAAGTATGTGGCTGGAGGTAGATTACACAGTCATTGGATATCAATTTTACAGCAGGCCAGTGGCCTACAGGACACAAAAATTATGCATTCAGCGGACAGAAAAGAACAAATATGTGGCTGGAGGTAGATTACACGGTCATTGGATATACATTTTATAGCAGGCCAGTGGACTACAGGCCCCAAAAATTATGCATTCAGCAGACAGAAAAGAACAATTGATATTGTGGCTGGAGGTACATTAGGCGGTCACCATATAACAATTTTACTGTTAGCCAGTTACATTACCGGCCCCAAAAATTATGCATTCACTGTACATAAAAGATCCAGTGATTATGTGGCCGGAGGTTTATTAGATGCCGGTCAATGGCTATCAATTTTACTGAAGGCCGGTACATATACAGGTCAAATACATATGAACTACATAAAAGAACTAAAAATATAAAATTGGATTACAAACATGGCTAACGAAATCCCCCCTTTAAAAAAAAAAACAATGATAATAGTTGAAACACGTGGTCGTCACAGGTATTGAATTCCATTAGGCATTCAACAGATAGAAAAGGCATTTTATGCCTCATTATTTACATAAGATAGGGACCATTCTTATTTCTTGGTGGTGTAGGATATGTGTGGGCTGGCATGAGGAAATTTAATTAAACATGGTCGTCACAGATGTTGAATTCCTCCGAGATCCATGCCTCATTCATTTTTAGAAATGTGAGGTAGTCCACACTGTCGTGATCTAGGCGAGTGCGCCTATTGGTCACGATACCCCCTGCTGCACTGAATATCCTTTCGTACAGGACACTCGACGAGGGGGAAGCCAAGAGTTCCATGGCAAATTGTGCCAGCTCTGGCTACAGGCCTGCACAACCATTAGTCCAGGGGTTCCTCGATTCTCATAGCGTCCACATCAGCCGTTAACCCGATGTAGTCGGACACCTGTCGGTCTAGGTGTTCCCTGAGGCTGAATCTGGAGGACCGCTGTCGATGGGTTGCTTGCAAGAATGATCTCATATCCGAAGTGACCAACAAATCTTCAAACCGCCCTCTTTTTGCATGCGCTGTTGGATTGGTACCAGTGACTGTTTCTCTGTGAGTGGAAATTCCTCTGCCAGAGCCCGCAAAAGCAGAATGCAGCATTTCTTGAAGCAAGGCCTGGAAGTGCTGCATTCTGACAGCCCTCTGTGATGCTGGTAACATGTCTGCCATTTTGTGTTTGTACCGGCGGTTTAAGTACATTGCCACCCAGTACTGGTCCTTGCCCTATATACTTTTTATACGTGGTTGTCGATCTCTCTTCAAACACTGGAGCATGAAGGCCCCCATTTGCACTAAACTGGATGCAGTGGAGTGACCTGGCTTCTGCTCATCATCCAGGATAATGTCGTCCTCGGTCTCCTCCCCCCAGCCGCAGACAAAACCAGGGATCCCAGAAAAGTATAATGCATGCTCTTCTTGCTCCTCCTCCACCCCAGCACCATCCTCCTCTGACTCCTCTTCAGACTACTGTTGACTTGTTTTAGATGGAGTAGCCCCCTGGGAATTCATTGAGCATTGCAACTTTCTCATCTTCCTGCTCCTGCTCCTCGACGGCTTGATCAATGACAGAAATGTGCATGCGTCGCACGGCATAGTGAAAAAACCAAGCTCCCCAGAACCTGTCCTGCCGCAGAGTTCGTACAGGTAGTTGTTAACTGCATGTTTCTGCTGGAGCAGCCTATCAAGCATATACAAGGTGGAGTTCCAGCGCGTTGGGCAGTCACAAATCAGACGTCTGACGGGCAGGTGGTGTTGCCGCTTGAACGTCAGCAAGGCGACGTGTAAGATCTTCTAAAATTGCCCGAGATTTTCCTGGCCTGCCGGAAGATGTCCTGGACCCCGGGGTATTTGGCAACAAATCGCTTTCATAGGTCAATTTCCCCCACTTTTTTTTTTCATTATGTTTTTGGTGGTAGCCTCAAACAGTTCAATCAGTACTTTTTCACAATAAAATGTTCCTTTGGTGATAGCATGTAGATATTTATCTTTTTACTGTGCCTGCATCTCCACATAATGCTTATCTGGAATAGAGCCACACAATTTAGTCTCCTTGACAAAAGGAAAGTAAAAAGGATTAAAGAAATGTTTTTTCCGGCCATCTACTGTTGAAAAGAAAGATTCCACCTTGCATCCCTGCTTTGACTAATGAAGACTTAATAATGTCACTGTGAAAAACTGTTATCCTCTCCCTTTATATCCAGAACTACTTGAAAGGCTTTGTACCGCTATAATATTTACTAAACTTGATCTCAGAGGAACATAATTTTGTCCAAATTCCTCCAAGAGATGACTGTAAGACTGCCTTTAGAACACAGTATGGACATTTTGAGTATCTTGTCATGCCTTTTGAACTTTGTAACGTCCCAGTCACTTTCCAACACTTTATCAATGATGTTTTCAGGGATATGCTGGATCAATTTGTAATTGTGTACTTGGATGATATATTAATCTTTTCAGAAAACTTGGAACAACATCGCAAACATGTCTGCAATGTTCTGCAAAGGCTTTGAGAACACTGTTTATACATTAAACTTGACTACATAATCTCCCCAAAAGGTCTGAGGATGGATCCTAGTAAGATGAAGGCTGTAGTGGAGTGGCCAATTCCAAGAAATGAAAAAGATGTACAGAGTTTTATTTGTTTTGCCAATTTCTACATAAAATTCATCAGAAATTTTTGGGGCTCAGTCTCAATGGATTTTGTCGTGGATCTACCTCCTTCAAAATTATGAACATCATCCTGGTTGTCATAGACCGTCTTACTAAGATGGCCCATTTTATTTCCACTAATGGAATACCCACTGCAGAACAAACTGCTGAACTTATGGTTCAGGAAGTATTTCGATTACATGGGATCCCTGACAATGTGGTATTGGATCGAGGTTTACAATTCACTTCTAAATTCTGGAAAAGCTTTTGCTCTGCCTTGGGGATAGGAATAAATTTGTCACCTGCCTTCCATCCTCAATCTATTGGACAAACTGAAAGAACAAATCAAACTCTTGAACAATACCTTCGATACTTTATAACCTATCTGCAAGATGATTGGATAGATTATCTCCCCACAGCTGAGTTTGCATATGATAAATGAGCGTAGCTCAACTTTTCATAGTCCTTTTTATGCTAATACAGGCCTTCATCCAGTTTTCATTCCAGATTTACCAATCACAACCACTCTTCCAGCAGTAACCGAACGCTTGACAACATTACAGAAGGTTCATGAAAAAATTGTTGAAAATTTTCACAATGCTCAAAGAACTCCTGTTTTTCATATAGGAGATAAAGTGTGGCTTTCCAAAAAGAATCTAAAGCTGCAAGTACCTTCTCCATAATTGGGCCACAAATATATTGGATCATTTCAAATTTCTGCTCAAATTAATGAAGTCACCTTTTGATTAAAAAAAACTTTCTAGTCTATAAAGATACATCATGTTTTTCATTGTTCTCTCTTGAAACCATTTATTGAAAATACCTTTCCAGGCCACCATTTGCCTCCTCCACCACCAGTGCATGGTGAAGAGGAATTTATAGTAGAAAAGATCTTGGACTCGAGAATCCATTGGAAAAGCTACAGTACTTAATCAAGTGCAAGGGCTATGACTTAGAAGAAAATTCTTGGGAACCAGAAGAAAATGTTCATGCTCCTAGACTCACCAAAGAATTTCATTGGCAATATCCTGACAGACCAGTCTATAGGATGCCAAGAGGTCATCTTGGAAGAGGGGGAGTACACTCAGGAATCGAACCAGGAAAATTAAAATGATCATAATATAGGACATGCCATTCTCTTTCTAACAAAGCTAGAACCAGCATATGGATCCAAAAATTTCCCCATTCATTGCCATGGTTTCTAACTGACCTACTGGTTACTGAGGACATCTCCACTCCTGAACCTAGTGAATAGTTTCCTAGTCTTAGATAATCTCTGCTCATTTTGCCTAATCAGCCACAGCTTGGAACTTCCTATATAAAACAGACCTTGCCCCTCCCTCCTTGCCATATTATTGTGCTTCCTGCCTCCATGTAGCTCAGGAGCATCCTCCTGAATGGCTGTGTTTACTTGTGTACCGAACTTAGATTATAAACTGACCATGCTTCTGCCTTATCCTAAACTGCTGTGTTTACCTGTTACCAACCTGGACTGTTATTCGACACTGCTTGCTTCCGCTACTCCAGTGCTCCAGATTGCCATTGGACCCCTTACCTACCTTCCAGGCCTAGACGATTCCTCATTTCAGGGGAGCAATTGTGACATTACTCTTACAAGCTGTCTCATAGCAGGACTCCAACCCTTTCATTATAACTACCCATTAACAGAACCCAGCAAAGAAACCTTGCTTGGCTGCCTGAGAGGCCTTGGTTTGGGTACTATTTCTTTTTATGAAGGGTGCCAAGTATGCATCAGGAGTATCATAATCCAGTCAATGTTTTTCTGAGTTTTGATAAAAATATATGAAAATTACCACATCTTAGATCTGGCGTCAGATAGACTTAGGAAAGCTAATTTGAATATCTTTCTCAGAAATCCAGAGGGGAACTGTCTTGCCTACAGTATAGCCAAAGTTATTCAATACAATTTATCTGTATAGCTCCACCTGCTGTTTTTTTTTTTCTTATTGCTTGTCCACCTCACTGAAGTGGTCACACACTGTTTAAATAATTTTCAACTGTCACCAGCTATATGTTCTTCTAGATGCTGTGATAGTTACAGAGAAAGAGCTACAGAAGAAAGGACATGACTCCTGAGCTACTAGCTTTAAATACATTTAGCAGCCCAACCACAGCAATGAATGGGGACATTTTTGGATCCATATGCTGGTTCTACCTTTGTTAGAAAGAGAATGGCATGTACTATATGATGATAATTTTAGTTTTTACATAGATTATGTCATAATCCCTTTAATGGGTTCCACCTACTTAAACCATTTAGTTGTACAGGTTCCAATTTCCCTGCAGTGCATGGGCAGGAGAAATGAAGCACTCCATACTTTGCTTTAAATTCAAAGCACTATCTATGCAATGAAAACAATGGATCCTTCAGATGGTGAAATCTTTTATTTTATTTACTTTCCTCAATGTTTAATAGATTAGAGCCAGGAATGATGAATACCGCTATTAAAATAACAGAATTTGAGACCATGTTTTCCTTTACAGTTGAGGACAGAGTCAAAAATGGCACTCTGCATGCCGTCTAGATAAAGCCGTTAGTTACAATTGAAAAATGTGGACACTACAGTAGATATGAATGGATTTGTAAAGTTAAAGTCAATCAGAGGTCCAACATTCTTTATACATAATGGAGATAATTTTTTCTGATATGGAGTTAAAAATACATTGTAAAAGTCATACAGTTAAAGGGGTTGTTCCTTTACAAGCACAGATTCCCTATTTACAGGATAGGGACGCCTTTCTCTTGACCGGCAGGGACCCCAGCAGTCAGTTCATGAAAACAGTTACCCTGTGTTCCCCCAATTGAATGATGCGGAGGACATTCATGTGCACTGATGCTCTTTTCGGCTCTGTGGGCCTACTAGAGATAGCCGAGCGCTTGTACTCAATGCAATGTCAGAGTTGAATGGAGCGGCAGCTCGCATTGTGCTTGACTGTCTCTCTATTCAAACAGGTGGTTGTCAGGTCATCCAGCGTTCAGACTGCGAACTGATCTGACTCCTATTTCCTATCCTTGGAAAGGGGATAAGTGTAATGGAACAACCCTTTTTAATCAGAATTTTACATTTCTGTGGTCACCACTACAGGGAGTGTTTTATGCAGTAAGTTTGTAAGCCTCCTCTACTGGTGTCTGCAAGCAGGATGAATTATACTATTCAATGTACTGTACATATATGCAAGACAAGTTGAACCTAAAAAAAAAATTCTACTATCTGTAGTGGACACATCATTGCTTCATGACTGAAATATTGAGAAAAATTTGGCTTACCTTGGAAAGCCCTTTTCCTTTTATTTTCCCTGGATGCAGATCAAGTTTCTCATCCCTTCAAGAAAATGTACACATATTAAAAAGAACATTTGAAGTACACTCACTGGATGACCTATAGTGACCCAGTGGTATTTTGAGCCAAAGCTAAAAGTAGCAGGATGGAGAAGTAGAAGCTGTTCCTTTATAAGTCTCACTCACTTTATATCTCTCATTCTCAAACAACTGAATTGCTCAAAACTGCATCAAAAACTGCCAAAAAAAGTTCTGATAGCACCCTTACAACAGCTTTATTAGAACTATATTATTAGTGAGGAACTGGGTTGGCAACCAGAATCATTTTTTTTCTGGACAACTTATCCCTAAATCACGGACAGACAACATTTTTTACAGGGCAAATTGGAAAACCTTAATAAATTATAAATATTATAAGTAATCCGTGTCTGTAGCTTAATATGCTGATAAGAACTCATTTCCAGCATTAACTGTGAGCTGTAAAATAATCTATTCCAGTACCACCAGTCTCATAGAAAATCTTGGACACATCATTTTTTTCGCCCTGACACAGGTAAAAAATAAATTCTGGATGGTTGGCAACCCTGGAGAGGCACTCATAGTTAGCTAGCATGGCTACAAAAAGCAACTCTTGCTCTGGTGGAACAAAGGCCTCCATAAATCAAACATGCATATCATTGATTTCAAAGGGAAATGTCTAATGCTTCATTTACCTTGTGGAGATGCTACAGGAAAGTTAAAGACTTTTTACCAGGTTCTTCTGCAGATTACTGGGAGCAGTACACGCTTTGATCATTTTATCATTAACCCTCTTAAGGAACGGGCCATTTTTCACTTTAAGGACCAGACTGATTTTTGCAAATCTGCCATGTGTCAGTTTATGTGGTGATAACTTTAAAACACTTTTACTTACCCAAGCCATTCTGAGAATGGTTTCTCGTCACATATTGTACTTCATGACAGTGATAAATTTGAATCAAAATATTTCATTTTTATTTAAAAAAAAAAAAAAAAAATTTACCAAAAATTTGGAAAAATTGGCAACTTTCCAAATTTCAATTTCTCTGCTTTTAAAACAGATAGTGATACCTCATATAATAGTTATTACTTTACATTTCCCATATGTCTACTTCATGTTTGGATCATTTTGTGAATGCCATTTTATTTTTGGGGGATGTTAGAAGGCTTATAAGTTTATTTTTCTGAAAAGTTCCAAAACCCACTTTTTAAGAACCAGAAAACACCCCAAAATGACCCCATTTTAGAAACTACAACCCTCAAGGTATTCAAAACTGATTTTACAAACATCGTCAACCATTTAGGTGTTCCACAAGAATTAATGGAAAATGAAAATGAAATTTCAGAATTTCACTTTTTTGGCAGATTTTCCATTTTAATCATTTTTTTCCACTAACAAAGCAAAGGTTAACAACCAAACTAAACTCAGTATTTATTGCCCTGATTCTGTAGTTTACAGAACACCCCATATGTGGTCGTAAACTGCTGTATGGCCACACAGCAGGGCACATAAGGAAACCATATGGTTTTTGAAGGGCAGATTTAACTGGGATAATTTTAACTTGCCATGTCACATTTGAAGACCCCCTGAGGCACCCCTAGAGTAGAAACTACAAAAAGGTGACCCCATTTTGCAAACTATGGGATAAGGTGGCAGCTTTATTGATACTATTTTAGGGTACAGATGATTTTTGGCTGCTCTATATTACACAAAAGCCTCATGCACACGACTGTGCCGTTTATTGCAGTCCGCAAACCGTGGATCCGCAAAAAACGGAAGCCGTCCGTGTGCCTTCCGCAATTTGCAGAACAGAGCGGACAGCTCATTGTAGAAATGCCTATTCTTGTCCGCAAAACGGACAAGAATAGGACATCCTATATTTTTTCGGCGGGGCCACGGAGTGCTGTCTGCACCTTTTGCGGCCCCATTGAAGTGAATAGGTCCGCACGCGAGCCGCAAAAAATGCGGCTTGGATGTGGACCACAAAAGTGGTCGTGTGCTTGAGGCCTTATTGTGAGGCAAGATAAAAAAAAATAGCTGTTTTGGCACTGTTTTTATGTTTTGTTCTTTACAACGTTCATCTGACAGATTAGACCATGAGCTATTTTTATAGAGCAGGATGTTACAGACGCGACAATACCAAATATGACATATTCTGAAAGCCATACTGTCTTATGTAGGGGCTCATTATTTTCAGTATGAGATGACCGTTTGATAGGTACAATTTTGGGGTGCATATGACTTTTTGATCGCTTGCTATTAAACTTTTTGTGATGTAAGGTGACAAAATGGCCTTTTGACACCGATTTTTTTAATTTTTTTTTTTTACGGTGTTCAGGTCGTTAGACATGGAGATACCTAATATGTATACTGTTTTTTATTTATTTAAGTTTTATACACTAATATCATTTTTGAAACAAAAAGAAAATCATGTTTTAGTGTCACCATAGTCTATTTTTTGGGCGATTCTCTTAGGTAGGGTATAATTTTTGCCGGATGAGATGACGGTTTGATTGGTACAATTTTAGGGTGCTTATGACTTTTCGATCGCTTGCTATTACACTTTTTGTGATGTAAGGTGACAAAAAATCGCTTTTTTGACCCCTTTTTTTTTTTTAGAGCGTTCATCTGAGGGGTTGGGGTTAGGTCATGTGGTATTTTTATAGAACAGGTTGTTACGGACGCGGCAATACCTAAAATGTATACTTTAAAACTTTTTTTTTTTACATTAAACACAATAAAAGCATTTTTGAAACAAAATAAAATCATGTTTTAGTGTCTCCATAGTCTAAGCCATAGTTTTTTTTATTTTTTGGGCGATTGTCCTATGTAGGGGCAAATTTTTTGCGGGATGAGGTGACTGTTAGATTGGTACTATTTGTGGGGGCATATACCTTTTTGATCGCTTAGTGTTGCACTTTTTGTGATGTAAGGTGATAAAAATAGCTTTTTTTGATACAGTTTTAATTTTTTTTATGGTGTCTATCAGACAGGGTGGATCATGTGATATATTTATAGAGCCAGTCGTTACGGACGCGGCGATACCTAAAAAATTTTTCTCTATTTTTTATTATAATATCAAGGGAAAGGGAATTTTTTTCATTTTTTTTAACTTGAAACTTAATTTTTTTTATATTACTTTAAAAAAAAATACAAAAATTCATACTTTTTCTGTCCCACTCTGGGAATTAAACTTTTGGGGGTCTGATCCCCTCTGCAATGCATTACAATACATCTGTATTGTAATAAATTGCCTGTTATTGTATGACACTGAGTAGAAGGCAGGTCCCGATGCCGTGCAAGGCATTGGGCAGCCTCTACACGGCACCGGGCTGCCTTCTGACGCCTTGAGTCTCTGCCACAGCAGCGCGGAGACTCGATGCGCTCACTCACCCACCGGAAACAACTTCTATGTCGCGGTCAGCGCGGACCACGGCATAGAAGGGGTTAATCCGCCCGCATCGCTGTAAACGGCAATGTCAGCGGATACAGCAGGGGCCTGGCTACCAGGGACTGCCGGACCCCTTCAGTGATCAGGCGCGCCCGCCGTGCATGTACGGCGGAATGCATTCTGGTAATGCATTCCCACCGTACATGATTGGCGTTTTGCGTTATTTGGTTAAGGGACCATTTTTAACAAAAAAGATTGACCAAAGGGAAGGGGGCATATAAAAGTGTTTAAAAACTGTTGTGGTAGGTCAATAAAATCACCCTTTATAATGTAATGTTTTTGTTTGTTTTCATGCATATTCTTTCTGATTGCATGCCTTGTGTATAATACTTACATGTTGGTTTCATAATTTCTTAGGTAGATGTCACATTCATGCACGCTAAAAACAAATTCATCTTTATCCACATTGAAAAGCAGTGTTGCAGTTATTTCCAAATTCAAGAAAAGGTAAGCGTTTTGTGTTTTCGTTCTGAAGCTAAAAAGAGACAAAATGGAAACTTTTTTTTTTAACAACTGTATCATCCACTATGAGAATAATAGTCTCTCTCTATCAAGTCATTGAATTACACTGTGTTCACATGTCAATTCAGAGATTTTGACACAGAGTCTGTCATATTTAAAGAGGAGCTGTCACCTCTGCTGACATGTCTGTCCCAACATGAATCTCCCATGTACTAACAATTCTGGAGCATCTATTCTTATGACTCTATGTTGTGTCATTCCTTTATCATTCCTGCTAGAAGTTATGAAGCAATTGCTACCAGTTTGTAATGAAGGTTCAGCTGGGTGTTACCTGCTGAGGGTTTGATCCTGCACAGTCTAGCACAAGTGTTGCCCAACCTCCGGCCCTCCAGCTGTTATAAAACTACATCTCCCACCATGCCCTATTGTAGGCTGATAGCTGTAGGCTGTCCAAGCATGCTGCCAGTGTCCTATTGTGCAGGGACACACCCTCAACTGGTAATGTAGTGCAATGGAGAAAGAGCATTTTGCACTATGGACGTATGTGGACATTTGCTCTATTGCTACTACGCAAAGCCATCAACTCACTACTTTATTGCACTTTGAAGGGTTAAAGGGGTATTCTGGTTACGTCAAATCAAGATCGTACAGCTCAAACCCCCACTGATCACCAGAACTGGTGCCCTGTAACCCCCTGCAGCCCCCTGAAATGAATGGAGTGGCTGGTTGGGCATGTGTGCAATTTCTCCATTCATTATGGGAGTTCTAGATATAGTGCCCTGTTTATTTTATTGGGCTGCCAGGGCTACAGGGCCACCATTCTGGTGATTGTTGTGGGTCCCAGCAATAGCACTCCCACTGATATAACAGTTATGCCCTATCTTGTGGATAGGGCATAACTTAAAGTAACCAGAATACCTTTTTAACTTGCACTGTTATTTATGCCGGTAATATTGCACTGTTATTGTATTATATCTGCACTACACTGTGGAAAGAGTTAATGCATAAAGCCAGCTAATACTGAAAAACTTTGTCACATTCTGACACACTTACCTTCTGACTGGTTAGCTATGTTGTGTATGTCTGAACACTCTATATGTGTATGACAGGCTAAAATTGTAACATTGTTTCTGTTTAGGCTGTTTTTTCCACTTCACCCCCACTAGAAGGTTCTAGGTTTCTAGAAACTGTATATAAGGAAGAGCAGTCAAAGTCCCTAATGTCTGCAGTAGGGTTGTCATGATACCAAATTTTTGATTAGATTTCAATACCATAAAAAAGTATTGCAATACTCGATACGCGCGGAAAAAATAAAACACCAAAAAAGCCGCATGCATGCCGCATTTTATGGAAAGACTGACCCATAATATAGCAGTCCGAACCTATGTTTTTGGGGGGACAAGGTGACTAAAAATTACGAATCACACAGTTTTGATAATTTTTTTTCTGTTAAGGCGTTCACTGCATAGGAAATATTTTTTAATATTTAACAAAATATGTAATAAAAAAGAAAAAAGATTAAGAAAATGGGCCCTAAGCAAAACAGGCAGTCAACAGACCTGTCATTGTCTAAAACTGGACAGAGATCTGCAGAGTCCGCAAAAATTGCCCCGTTTTTTAAATCGCCAAATGTAAATACAAGAACAGGACTAAAATGGATACAGGATGTAACTTCGAAAAAAAAATACTGTTGGATCTAGATCTGAAGAGGCAGCAGATGATTATTCTCAGAATGGAGATGGGGAGAGGGCGGATGAAGTTGATATTCCTATGGTTGAGCTATGGTCAAAAATAATGGAAAGGTGATACAAGATATTACATGGCAGTTGGGGGCAGTTCAGTCGGATGTGTCTTTAATAAGAGACGATCTAACTAAGATACAGGCTCATTGGAGTGTGAAGTAAAATCATTAAAATCTGAAAGTGGATTATAATATTCTACAAAAAAAAGTTGTGGATTTGGAAGATAGGTCGAGACGATCCAATGTGAGAATCCTTGGGCTACCTGAGGGTGCGGAGGAAAAAAACCTCTGCTGGAATGATCCTTGAGAAGTTTGAAAAGGATCACTTCTCGGCTTTATTTCTAGTTGAAAGGGCCTATCAGATTCCCGGGGGTAAACCAGCTCCTGGATTGCAGCCACGGTACTTCTGGCAAAGATTCTTGTTTCCCGGGATAGAGATATGGTTTTAAAGAGGGCCAGAGAGTGTTCCCCTATTTTTTATAATGGCAGCAAACTGTCCATCTTTCTGGACTTTTCTAAAGAGATTCAAGAAAAAATTTTTAAAAAAATTGCGATCCGTCTCTTAGGTTGGATGAGGAGGGGGGTTGGGGTCCAGGGGCATACTTTTCTTTCTATTCAGCTGATTATATGTCTGGAAGATTCTTAACCTGAAACGTACAGGGACAGGCAGTTTTTTTATTTAGTTCAGAGACATCTACCAGCGGTAGTCTGTCTATTAGAAACCCACTTTACTGAAGAGGCCGTGGTACGGATTAGTAGAGGATGGGTCTTCCAGGCTTTTCATTCAACCTTCACCAGCCACTCTAGAGGAGTGACGGTGTTTATACATAAAAAGATTGATTTTGTCTGTGAGGCATCCTCCAACCAGGGTAGATTTGTCTTTCTTTATGGGAAGCTCCCTGGAAGACTATGTATTCTAGCTTTCATCTATAATCCTCCCCCTTTTTCTTTGTACTTAATTGTTTACTAAGGTTTATGTAGCAGCGGCCAGATTTTCTTACTCTAGTAAATGGAGATGGTAACTGTCATCAATCCCAAGACAGACCGGACTTCTATGGGTAGAGACATGTACAGTTCTCTATCCAATCAGGGGTCCCCTCTGGCACGATTCTGTCAGGAATCAGGCTTTGTAGACACGTGGGGCTTTCTAGGACGGGGGGAGAAGAGCTTACTCCTGCGTGACGAAATCAGGGAACTGCATGTCCAGGATCGACCTGGCTTTAATAAATGAAAAATATCTGAGATACAGTATATTAAGCAAATGAAGTATGAAGCCAGATGGCTCTCGGATCGTGTACCAGCAGCCCTTGAAGTTTTGTTTGGTTCATGATAGGGAAGGGGTAATACCTCCCTTCAGATTAAATCCCTACTGGCTCTCGATAATAGACGACCAGATAATAGACGACCATGACTGGATAAAAAAGAAGATGGTGTACTTCTGGGATGTTAATTATAAATTAGTTAAAATCCAATTAGTGTAGGATGCATTTAAGGCCTTTATGAGGGGGCTATTTGTTAGCAATATTGCTAATTTAAGAAGGGGGAATGGGAGGAAAAAGATGGCTTTAAAAGGAAGCTGCGCTATATGGAATGAATCAGTTTTCTAGGAATAAAACAGAGGAGAATAGAAGGGCAATGCAAAAGGCAAATCAGAAATATTCTGATTTTCTCTTTGATAAGGCCCAGCAGAGGCTTTTTTTCAAGGTAGAAAAACAATTCTGTGAATCCGGTCGTCCAGGAAAATTCCTGCCCAAGGTGATATCTAATCAGGACCAAAAAAATAGAAATAGTCAGCATTTATCAATCCGAGGGTACAATTATTGATAAGCAGGAGGACATAAAGGTGCCTTTTTAAAAACATTTCTCGTAAATATTTAAAACTAGTAATAATATTTTGGATGAAATTACGGATACCTATTTAGATTCCATCACTTTTCCTGTTCTTACTGGATCGGATGGCTTCCCATACGAGCTTTATTGTAAGTATGGTGAGGTTATTCTTCCATGTTTATTGAGGGTAATTGTTGAGTCATTGGAGGATGGTAGCTTACCCGAGGCAATGACAGTAGCAGTAATAATATTAATATCGAAAAAGGGGAAAGATCCCTTAGACATGGGGTCATATAGACCGATATAGCTTCTGAATACAGATGTTAAGCTTTCATCAAGGATGTTGGCTACAAGACTCTCCAAAGTTATCTCCTCAATTATACATCCTGATCAGAACGGGTTTATCCCTAATAAAGGTACTCATCATAACCTTCACTGACTTTTTGCGAACATACAGTCCTAAGGGGGGAATTCCCACTCCATCCTGTCTTTGGATGCCTCCAAGGCGTTCGATAGGGTGGAGTGAAGATTCCTCTGGAAGGTGTTGGGAAGGATGGGATGGATTCGGTACGAGGTTTATAAGTATGATTAGGCTTTTGTACAACTACCCTATTGCAAGATTGTATCTGAATGGCAGTCTGACTTCTAGTTTTATGCTGACTAGAGGCAAGGCTGTTCTCTTTTGCTATTATTGTTTGACATTTATATTGAGCCTCTGGCACTTAGTGTTAGGCAAGATGTAAGGATCGAGGGGTTTGGAGTATTGGGGATCAGAGGATTGGATTTCCCTTTATGCGGACGATGTGTTATTTTTTATAAATCGTACTAATATCACCCTCCCAAAAATTAATCGTACAGTTAACTCCTTTGGGGAAGTCTCTGGTTTAGATATTAACTGGTTAAAAAATACTCTTATGTTGTTGGATAATTTTGAGTATCTGAGCAAGGGGTCCTTGATGAGGTAAAAAATTGTTGATTCATTTGAATATTTGGGCACAATTATATCACCTAGCATTGAGGATTTTATCCAGCTTAATTTGATTCTATTGATAAGTAAACTTGAATAAAAAATTACGATATGGCTTTGGCAAACCCTTATCTAATGCTGATAGAATATCCTTAGTTAAGAATGTGATTTTACCACAACTTCTCTAAAGTCTCAGAAATTCGCCACTATGGATCGAGGATACATTTTATTTACCTATTAAGAGGTTGATTAATTATCTACACTGTGGAAGAAAAAGAGTGAGGTTAAAACTGGACTACTTTTATAAGCCGTAGGAGCAGGGAGGGTTGAATGTTCCCTACTTCAAGGGCTATTTTATAGCTGGGCAATTATGGTTATTCTGTGAATGGGAGAAAGTGCCCTGTGTAAGACTTTGATGATACGATCCCCATTTGATA